>NC_133658.1:256225855-256525855 GCF_037893015.1 Macrotis lagotis | reverse complement strand
GCCCAAGGTCACACAGGTAATTATTAAGTGTCCGAGGCCAAATTTGAACTCAGGTCCTCCTGATTCCAGGGCTGGTGCTCTAGCCACTGTGCCACCTAGCTGCCCCTAAGAGTCAGTCTTCAAAGCCAAAATAAAACAAATTAGTGGATGGGGAATCCACTATTTATAGTAGCAGCCTAAGCTATTCTTGTATAGTTTCAATTGCTATGCAGTTTTTTCTTTACATCCTTACAAAATGTTTCTTTGCTCTTCTTTCTACCTATTGCTTCTAGTTCTGCCTCTGCCAGTCCTCATATACTATGATTCCTGATCTTGATCTCTTAGTTGCTTTTCTCTGGATCAGCGTGTGATCCCTAATATGTGACACCCAGCACTAAATACCAGTATGATCCAACCCAGAAGAGGGAAACGAGGCTATCATCTGT
Organism: Macrotis lagotis; assembly: GCF_037893015.1. Lineage (NCBI taxonomy): Eukaryota > Metazoa > Chordata > Mammalia > Peramelemorphia > Peramelidae > Macrotis > Macrotis lagotis. The sequence goes on along the minus strand of NC_133658.1, from coordinate 256,525,430 downwards.
TACATCTCTGTCTCAGCAATCACACAGTCCACTGGGGTATATAACCAAAGGACAAACTTTTTATTTTTTTATTTTTATTTTTTTTTATTTAAGGGGCAATGAGGTTAAGTGACTTGCCCCAAGTCAAACAGGTAATTATTAAGTGTCTGAGGCCAAATTTGAACTCAGGTCCTCCTGATTCCAGGGCCTGTGCTCTGTCCACTGTGCCACCTAGCTGCAAGGACAAACTTTTTAAAAACCTCTGTATTATCCCTGTCTTCCTCCCTCCCTTAAACAGGAAAAAAGTAGAATTTTTTGGAAAAGAAAATTATTGATGCCTTTTGCTTTTACATCCCAGGCATTTCTGGAGATTATTCTTTTTTCCACCTTCTCCCAGTGAGCCAATGCTATTAACACAATGGTTACCATAGAGTATGCAACTCTTAGTTCTCCACCCTGCTCATGAAAGGAGAATGATTTCATCTTTTCTCCAGGGCCAAGACTGGTCATTTGAAGGTTTGTATATGTATGTATGAATGTGTCTATGTACGCATGTGTAAATATACATACCTATATATTTAAAAAAAAAGAATCTCTAGCTACTCTTTGGAGAAAAGACAGAAGAAGTAACTAACTGATGGTCAATGTCCCCTGGGGGAACCTGGATCAGAGTCAGAGCTCACAGGACCAGAGCTGTCAATGAGTCATTAAACAGACAATGTTCTTCCACAGACCTAAGAGATTTTACCTGAGCATTAGATCATAATGTATTAAAGATATTATCTCGAAATTACCTCAGTCAGATCAACCTTACATGGGAGTTTGCCTGCATTAAGGGCCATAACAGCAAACTGCTTTAACTTGAATTCTACCACTGGCATCAGAGGCAGAGAAGGAAAAAACAGAGAAAGATGGAAGGAGGTGAGGCCAGAGTTGTCGTGTGTGTGTGTGTGTGTGTGTGTGTGTGTGTATGCATGCCCAATGCCAATCTTTTTTTTTTTTTTAGGTTTTTGCAGGGCAAATGGGGTTAAGTGGCTTGCCCAAGGCCAAACAGCTAGGTAATTATTAAGTGTCTGAGACTGGATTTGAACCCAGGGACTCCTGACTCCCAGGCTGGTGCTTTATCCACTACGCCACCTAGCCACCCCTGCCCAATGCCAATCTTGGGACCTTCTATGTGGAACATTACAAGGGTTTGACTATTCTTTTCTCAAGAAGTTACTGTAGTCTTTCACTAGTCATTCTTTTATTTTGGATTTAATTTTATCCTCATAAAGATGGAATATTTATTTTCTTGGTTAAATTCTAAGCATTTTCCCTTTCATGATATTCTAAATGTTTGATGGACTGGCTTACAAGGCCTCTGCTTGATGATGTCTCAGGGCAACCTGGTTGTTTAAACTGGGATTTGAGTTATAAAGGTCTCTCCCTTTATCTTGATGTAGGAATATTATGATTTTGTTGAAGGTAGAAGGTTTTCAAAGTTTAACTGAAAAACCCTACATATATCCTCAGACATAGCGATAGTCTTCAGTAGAACTGTTCTGAAACAAGCATTGAAAATACAATTAAAATGCTCAGTAGAGGGTGGCTAGGTGGCGCAGTGGATACAGCACCGGTCCTGGAGTCAGGAGTCCCTGGGTTCAAATCCAGCCTCAGACACTTAATAGTTACCTAGCTGTGTGGCCTTGAGCAAGCCACTCAACCCCATTTGCCTTGCAAAAACAAACAAACAAACCCTAAAATAAAAAAAAATGCTCACTAGAACAAAAAGACAGCCATGTCACTATACTTTGTTTTAGAAAATATTTAATCCAGCACCCAAAATGGACTTCATTTCAGTAGAATTTGGTTTGTATACTCTGGTTCTTCCTTGTCTCTCTCTTGGCTTTTTTTTTTTTACCTTTCTCCTGATAGAGTAAGATATTCATAGAGTCAGGATTTAGGGTTTACCTTTCCCCCTAAATCTCATCCTTCTACTAACTCTCCTAGTTCTGTTGGGGGCAACAATCAGCTGTGTCCTCTAGATTCACTACCTTGGAAATATCCTCAACTCTTTACTCTTTCTCAATCTCACATCCAAACAGTTGCCAGGTCTTTTTGATTCTGTCTCCACATCAACTCAAATCTGTCTCCCCCTCTCCATTCACATAGCCACCGCTCTACTTCAGCCATCATTACATACCTTTCTTCTCATCTATCACTCATCAATTCTCAACTATCACTATCATTCTCAACTCATCTGCCTAAATGATCTCTTAAAAAGTACCCATCTGAACTCCCCTGCTCAAGGATTTTTAAAGGCTCCTTAATACTCTATTATTCTCCATTTTCTTTCCCTACTCCTCTGCCTTGACCATTGGTTTCTATTTTCCAGTCAAGAAGAAAAGTAATTCATTAATTTATTCAACAAATATTTAAAATATGCTAGGTGCAGGAGTAGGGGAGAGGGTCATAAAGACAAGATAAAATGCAGTTGCTGAATTTTACATACTTACATGCTAATGGGGGAATTATCCTCAGATAGAGAGAGTAATACAGCATAGATACACATATGTAGATAGCTGTAAGTCAATTTGAGGAGAGAGAATTTGTCTGATAAGATGTGACACCTGAGATGAGCCTTCAAGGAGCTAAGGATCCTAAAAGGAAGAAGTACATCAATGTCATGGGGAGCAGCCTATCCAAAGATATGGTGATGGGAGATGAAATTCTGAATTCAGGGAAGGGTTTTGTAAGTCCAGTTTGGTAGGAACATATGGTACATAAAAGGATATGAAATAAACCTGGAAAAGTAGACTGGAGCTAGATTGTGAAAAGCTTTAAATCAAATGAAGAAGTTAATATTTTATAGTAGAAGTTATAGGGAACCTTTGAAAATTCCTGAACACGGAGACTGGCATGATCAGATTTGTGCTTTAGGGAGATAGTTTTGGCAGTTTTGTGAAGAATAGATTGCATGAGTGATAGATGGGAAGAAAGGTGACAAATTACAAAGTCTTTACATTGGTCTAGGAAAGATCATTGAATGAGTGGTGATGACCCTGAAATAGAGAAGTGATTGTGTAAATGGAGAGGAGAGTGGAGGTAGAATCTGGCAACTATTAGGATATGGGAATGAGAAAGAATAAAGAATTGAGAATATTTCCAAAGAAGTGAACCTAAAAAACAGTATTGATGGTGCCTCCAGCAGAAATGTGCAAGTTAGGAGGAGAAGATTTAGGGGAAAGATAATGAGCTCCATTTTGAACATGTTGAATTTGAGGTCTCTAGCAGGAAGCCAGTGATGGGGAACTACAGTTCAAGAGAGAGGTAAAGACTCTGACTAACCAATTCCCACTAAATTGTTAGGAATATTTCATGGGGAAGAGTACAGAAATGGGGACCAGGAGACCAGGATGCTCACATTAGCTTCCACCACTAATTCCATATGTGACTCAGCCAAGTCACTTCCATTCTGAATTTTTGTTTTTCTCTTCTGCAAGAAAGGAAAATCAGATATGCTTATCTGAGGATTCTTGAGTTCTTCCAAAACAATTGCATTTTAAAAGAGAAAGTTGGAGAAGGGCTTCTTAAGATAAAGGATTATTAACTGCGGAATTTCAGGTAGCAAAGGAAGAGAGATTTGGAGATTGCCCCCTAAGGCAAGGTGTGACTGTCTTCCAAACTATAAGACTACCTATTTCTCATGCTAGTCTTGCTTATGTTCTAAATATAATTATTATTTGAAATGCTTATGATTTTACTTTATTACTACTTCCTCTTCCTATATAAACTTTAATCCTCCAAGTCTTTGGAGATGTTCTTTATGCTCTGGTGAAAAACTTTCACTTCTTGGGACCTCAATGGGGAGAAGACTCTTTGTATTTAACTAGGCCTACAATCAAACCCTTTCCAGTTTTTGTAAGGACCTACATGAACATGCATTCTTTAGTCACAGCTTTTGAGAGTTCAGTCATAGGAATCTTCACTTCTCTATTCTCAACCTTGAGATGGGGGAGAGGTACATGGAAGTGAAAAGAACAAGCATTTTTCTTCCACCTTCTCCTACCCTTTTTAATTTTAGAAGAGACTACATGTCAGTATTTATTCTGTATAGACTTCTAAGTAAGAAAGGTAGAGTGATATAGTGGATAGCTGATCTCAAAACCAGGAAGGTAGTTTCACTCCTCTAACACACACTGGTGGCATGAGTCACAGTATTCTGGGTAACTCTCTAAATTGGAGGTAAGTGCCAATCTGCATTGGCAATTTCCTCATTTTTGAATTCAGGATTGGCATCTTCCATCAGTACAGGTAGTCTAGCACTTTTTTATAAGGTATTAAGTGACTTGCCCAAGGTCACTCAGCTAAGTATTAGGTGTCTAAGGCCGAATTTGAACTCATTCTTCCTGACTCCAGGGTCAATGCTCCATCCAGTGTGCCACCTAGCGGTCCCTCTATCACTTCTTGCTACCACCTCATAGCCAGCTTTCTCAGTTGAAATCTCAGACCTGGCCCATGCTAGTTTCTTGAGCCTTCCATCTCTTATTTGGAGTAAGGAAAGTCAGCCATCCTCCATCTGTCCCAAAGCAACCACTTCCAGTTGTACCAGCACTAGGTATCTTCTATCTTCTGCTGTCAACCCAATCTCTCAAGTGGGATGTGAAGAACAACATGGGTAAGAAAGAACAATCTTTCCTTCAACTCCCATTTCCCACTAAGCCTATTCTTTGAAAGTACAGTAGTGGTACCTTTCACTCAGTGTTCAACATTCTCATACTTGTCATTCTTTTTTCATTCCAGTGATTCTGAACTTTTGTAGATCATCTTCCAAACTACATTCCATGACCCCTACTGCCTGATTCCTCATTCTCATCCCCCTCACCCCTTCTACCCCAGAGTTTTAAACTAACTTTACCTGAATGCTCTCTGGAATGCAAACTTCCTAATCATTCTAAATCAAACTACAAAATTCTAAATCTTTTTTTCTTTTTTTTTTAGTTTTTGTAAGGCAATGGGGTTAAGTGGCTTTCCCAAGGCCACACGGCTAGGTAATTATTAAGTGTCTGAGGCTGGATTTGTACTCAGGTTCTCCTGACTCCAGGGCCAGTGCTCTATCCAGTGAGCCACCTAACCACCCCCCAAATTCTACATCTAAACAAACTTGCCTTCATTCTAGATCTTTCCCTCTCCCACACTTTCCATTTACTAGTTCTTACTGAAAACTTTCCCCTCAACCCCTGGCTCCCTGGTCACCTTTTCCATTATTGTTGTATATTTGTTATTCTTGACTAGTCACTGGTTGAGGTTGGAAAGTTGGGATACTCTTTGCCTTTTGCTGCCATTTACAGGTTCTACCCCAACTCCATCACTCATTAATTACTTCTCCTTTGAGGGTCATGCTTTTCATGTCTACGACTCAATCAAAATCCTGGTATCTATTGTCTAGAGAACCTCAGATTAGTACAGGCACAATTTTTTTTTCTTTATTCTAACTCTTAATCTCATACAATGTATTTTCAACTGACATATTGATATTTCTTCTTGTTGTTCTAATTAATTAATTTTTAGAAATTGAAATTTCTTTTTGGTTTCAAATTCTCTCCTTCCCTCCTGCCATTAGGCCCTTACCCATTGAGAAGACAAGCAACATCACTTATACATGTGAAGTCATACCACACATATTTCCATATTAGCCATGTTGCAAAAAAAGCAAAACCCCACAACTATAAAAAGCAAGGAACAAAAAGAAAGTGAACAAAGTATGGTTTAATCTGTATTCAGAGTTCATCAGTTCTCCTTTTGGAGGCATTTTTCATCATGAGTTTTTAGAATTATCTTGAATCATTGTCTTGATCAGAATAGCTAACTCTTTCGCAGTTAATCACCATATTACTATAACTGTGTACAAAATTCTCCTGACTACGTTCTTCTCTTTGCTTATTTCATCCTCTCACATGTCTTCCCAAAATTTTCCTGAAACATCTTCTTGTTACTTATTGATTTTACCTCAGTTACTCTATTAAGTTTCTCACCCTTTTCATCTTCCACGAGCTAGTCCTTTGCTTAATATCAGCCACAAAGGTAGTTATATCTTGATCTTGTCATCACTCACAAATGTACCTTTTCTATGTTCAAAAATTCTGAAATTCCCTTATCCAATCACAATCTATTGACTTTGTACTTGCCCCTCTGCCATTCCTTACCAAACCCTACTCTTCATCTATAAAATAACCTTTAATTTCTTGACATCTCAATTCTCTCCCAGACCACTTCCCTAGTTGCTCTCTCCCCTCTTCTCAAATTGACTCCTTGGTGAAACAATTCAACTCTATACTGCTTTCCTCTTTTGAATTTCTAGTTCTTATATATTACTAATTATGCTTCCCCAAGCTTCAACCCTGAATTACTCTCACCATTTGTGTATTTGCTTCTACACATGTGCTGCTGAATGAAGATGGAAAAAATTCATGCAACATTTTTATCGGGTATACTACAAATTTATGTTACACAATGTTAATTGGGTCCTCACTTCTGCTGAGCAATCTTACTACACACCTCCCTTATTATCTCACTATCTAACTCTCTATAGCAGGTTTTCCAAGTCTTTTCATCTCTCCTCAAAATTCCCATGCCCCCCCCACCAATTCTCTCAGCTAACAATCTTCCCTCATTTTATAGGAGGCCATTTGCTGTAAGCTTCTAATTCTCCCCTCTTTCATTTCCTATCATTCAGGTGCCACTGTCTTCTATTTCAACTCTGTCTCACATGATAAAATGGCCTTACTCCTTACCAAAATTGACCCCTCTACTTGTACAAGTTATATCATTCCATCTCATCTCCTCCAATAGATCATCTCTCTTCTTTTTTCTTTTTTTCAATTTCTCCCTCAATTCCTACTGCCCACAAATATGCCCATGTCTTCCCTATTCTAAAAAGAACTTTATTTGATCCTTCCATTAATGATCCTTCTGTCCTTTATAGTTGTACTCCTGAAAAAGGCTGTCTATAATAGATGGCTTCTTTTTCTCTCCTCTTAATTTTCTTCATAATCCCTTACAATCTGGCTTCTCATCTTATCATTCCACTGCAACTTCTCTCCCCAAAGTTAATAATTATCTCTTAGTTGCCAAATCCAATTGCTTTTTTCTCAGCCCTCATTCTCCTTGATTTCTCTCTGTAACCTTTAACCCTTCATCCCCCCCACCTTTTCTTGGTGAGACAATCAGGTTCAAGTGACTTGCCCAAGGTCACACAGTGCCAGGTGTCTGAGTAAGATTTGAACTCAGGTCCTCTTGACTCCAGGGTCATCTTTGCCAACCAGCTGCCTTTGACATTGTTAATCACTTTCCTCTTTGAAAATTTCTTCTCTCATTTCTTTTTTTTATTAAAGATTTTATTTGAGTTTTACAATTTTTCCCCAAAACTTACTTCCCTCCCCCCCATGGAAAGCAATCTGTCAGTCTTTACTTTGTTTTCATTGTACATTGTACATTGATCCAAATTGAGTGTGATGAGAGAGAAATCATATCCTTAAGGAAGAAACAAAAAGTATAAGAGATAACAAGATCAGACAATAAGATATCTGTTTTTTTCCCTAAATTAAAGGGGATGGTCCTTGAACTTTGTTCAAACTCCACAGCTCTTTATCTATATACAGATGGCATTCTCCATTGCAGACAGTCCAAAATTGTCCCTGATTGTTGCACTGATGGAATGAACAAGTACATCAAGGTTGATCATCACCTCCATGTTGCTGTTAGGGTATACAGTGTTTTTCTTTTAGGTTTTTTTTTTTGCGAGGCAAATGGGGTTAAGTGGCTTGCCCAAGGCCACACAGCGAGGTAATTATTAAATGTCTGAGACCGGATTTGAACCCAGGTACTCCTGACTCCAAGGCCAGTGCTTTATCCACTATGCCACCTAGCTGCCCCTTGGGTATACAGTGTTTTTCCTGGTTCTGCTCATCTCACTCAGCATCAGTTCATGCATATCCCTCCAGGCTTCCCTGAATTCCCATCCCTCCTGGTTTCTAATAGTGTTCTATTAGTGTTCCATGACATACATATACCACAGTTTGCTAAGCCATTCCCCACTTGAAGGACATTTACTTGATTTCCAGTTCTTTGCCACCACAAACAGGGCTACTATGAATATTTTTGTACAAGTAATGTTTTTACCCTTTTTCATCATCTCTTCAGGGTGTAGATCCAGTAGTGGTATTGCTGGATCAAAGAATATGCTCATTTTTTGTTGTCCTTTGGGCATAGTTCCAAATTTCTCTCCAGAAAGGTTGGATGAGTTCACAGTTCCACCAACAGTGTAATAGTGTCCCAGATTTCCCACAACCCTTCCAACAATGATCATTATCCTTTCTGGTCATATCGGCCAATCTGAGAGGTGTGAGGTGGTACCTCAGAGAAGCTTTAATTTGCATTTCTCTAAAATTAAGATTTAGAGCAATTTTTCATATGGCTATGGATTGCTTTGATCTTCTCATCTGTAAATTGCCTTTGCATATCCTTTGACCATTTGTCAATTGGGGAATGGCTTTTTGTTTTAAAAATATGACTTAGTTCTCTGTATATTTTAGAAATGAGTCCTTTGTCAGAATCATTAGTTGTAAAGATTGTTTCCCAATTTACTACATTTCTTTTGATCTTGGTTACAGTGATTTTATTTGTGCAAAAGCTTTTTAATTTAATGTAATTCAAATCATCTAGTTTGTTTTGGTGATGTTCTCCATGTTTTCCTTAGTCATAAACTGTTCCCCTTTCCATAGATCTGACAGGTAAACTAGTCCTTGATCTTCTAATTTGCTTATATTATTTTTTATGTCTAAACCCTGTATCCATTTGGATCTTATCTTGGTAAAGGGTGTGAGGTGTTGGTCTAATCTAAGTTTCTTCCATATTAACTTCCAATTTTCCCAGCAGTTTTTATCAAAGAGAGAGTTTTTATCCCAATAGCTGGACTCTTTGGGTTTATGAAACAGTAGATTACTATAATCGTTTCCTGCTATTACACCTAGTCTATTCCACTGGTCCACCACTCTATTTCTTAGCCAATACCAAACAGTTTTGATGACTGATGCTTTATAATATAATTTTAGATCATGTAGGGATAAGCTCCCTTCTTTTGCACTTTTTTCATTAAATTCCTGGAAATTCTTGACTTTTTATTTCTTCATATGAATTTACTTACAACTTTTTCTAACTCATTAAAATATTTTTTTGGAATTTTGATTGGAATGTTTCACGAATTTGTGTGTCATTCTTATGCAGGGGCCATGCTAATCTTCTCTGTATCGTTCCAATTTTACTATATGTGCTGCCGAAGCGAACACTGGAATTTTGATTGGTAGGGCACTAAACAGGTAGTTTAGTTTTGGTAGAATTGTCATTTTTATTATATTAGCTCTATCTATCCATGAGCAGTTGATACTTGCCCAGTTATTTAAATCTGATTTAATTTGTGTGAGAAGTGTTTTATAATTGTTTTCAAAAAGTTTTTGAGTCTGTCTTGGCAAATAGACTCTAAGGTATTTTATATTGTCTTGAGGTTGCTCTGTAGGATTTCTCTTTCTAGCTCTTCCTGCTGTATCTGGCTAGACATATATAGAAAAGTTGAGGATTTATGAGGGTTTACTTTATATCCTGCAACTTTGCTAAAATTGCTAATTGTTTCCAGTAGTTTTTTGGATGATTTCTTGGTATTCTCTAGGTATACCATCATGTCATCTGCAAAGAGTGGGAGTTTTGTCTCCTCCTTCCCAATTCTAATTCCTTCAATTTCTTTTTCTTCTCTAACTGCTGAAGCTAACATTTCTAGTATGATATTGAATAGTAATGGTGATAATGGGCATTCTTGTTTTACCCCTCATCTTATTGGGAATGCCTCTAGCCTCTCCCCATTGAATATAATGCTTCTTGATGGTTTCAGATAGATACTGCTAATTATTCTAAGGAACAGTCCATTTATTCCTACACTCTCTAGTGTTTTTAGAAGGAATGGATGCTGTGTTTTGTCAAAAGCTTTTTCAGGATCTATTGCTATGATCATATAATTTCTGATACGTTTGTTATTGATGTAATTGAGTACACTAACAGTTTTCCTAATATTGAACCAACCCTGCATTCCTGGGATCAATCCTACTTGGTCATAATGTTTTATCCCAGTGATAACTTGTTGTAATCGTTTTGCTAAGATTTTATTTAAGATGTGTGCATCTATATTCATCAGGGAGATAGGTCTATAATTTTCTTTCTGTTTTAACTCTTCCTGGTTTAGGTATCAGCACCATATTGGTGTCATAGAAAGAGTTAGGCAGAATTCTGTCTTCCCCTATTTTTCCAAACAGTTTATATAGAAATGGAACCAATTGTTCCTTAAATGTTTGGTAGAATTCACTTGTGAATCCATCAGGCCCTGGAGATTTTTTCTTATGGAGTTCAATGATGGCTTCTTGAATTTATTTTTCTGCGATAGGTTTGTTTAGGTATTTAATCTCCTCTTCATTTAACCTGGGCAACTTATATTTTTGTAAATATTCATCCATTTCACTTAGATTATCAAATTTATTGGCATAGAGTTGGGCAAAATAATTCTGAATTATTACTTTAATTTCCTCATTGGTGGTGAGTTCACCTTTTTCATTTATGATGCTAGCAATTTGGTTTTCTTCTTTCTTTTTTTTAAACAAATTAACCAAAGATTTATCAATTTTATTGGTTTTTTCATAATACCAACTTTTGGTTTTATTTATTAATTCAATAGATTTTTTGCTTTCAATTTTATTAATTTCTTCTTTAATTTTTAGAATTTCTAATTTGGTATTTAATTGGGGATTTTTAATTTGTTCTTTCTAGAATTTTTTAGTTGCATATTTAGTTCATTGATTTCCTCTTTCTCTAATTTATTCATGTAAGCATTTAAAGATATAATATATCCGGGTGGTTAGGTGGCGCAGTGGATAAAGCACTGGCCTTGGAGTCAGAAGTACCTGGGTTCAAATCCGCTCTCAGATACTTAGTAATTACCTAGCTATGTGGCCTTGGGTGAGCCACTTAACCCCATTTGCCTTGCAAAAACCTAAAAGAAAAAAAGGATATATTATACCCCCTGACAGCCACTTTGAGTGAATCCCATAGGCTTTGGTATGTTGTTTCATTATTGTCATTACCTAGGATAAAGTGAATAATTCTTTCTATAATTTATTTTTTGGTTCTCTCATTCTTTTTTTTGTGTGTCTTTTTTAAAAATTTAATTTAATTTAATTTTTTTAATTCTCATTTTGTACAAATTATTTTTTACATTAATAAAATATTCTTGTTTAAGAGTAAACAAAATACCCCTCCCTCCTTGAATATAGACTTGCTTGGGTGATAAAGTGAAGGGAAAAGAAAAAAATTAAAATAAAAAAATAATAGTAATAATTGTAGGTATGGCCAGCTGGCACAATGGACGAAGCACCAGCCCTGGAGCCATGAGCACCCGAGCCCACATCCAGACCCGTAGACCCAACAATCACACAGCCATGTGACATAAAAGCCACCTGATATCCACTGCCCTGCAAAAACCAAAAAGAAGGGGAAAAAAAAGACCCAAAATAAAATAAAATAGTAATCATAGTAGGGGTGGCTGGGTGGCAGACAGAGCATTGGCCCTTGAGCCAGGAGCACCCGGGTCCAAATCCAGCCTCAGACACCCAAAGATCACCCTGCTATGTGGCCCCAGGCAGGCCTCCCAGCCCCATTTGTCTTGCACCCTCCCCCAAATAATAATAATAACAAAAAAATGTGCTTCAGTCTTTGTTCCAACACCAACAACTCTGTCACCGGTGGATCACATTCTTTATGGTAAGTCCATTGCAAAAGTTGCTTCCATATTTTTCCAACATTGACATTGCTGATCGCAACTCCCTCCTTTCTTATTTCTCCACTACCATGTACTATATTTTCTCTCTCCTTTCACTCGGACTCTGCTGTAGGGTAGCTGAGTGGCACAGCAGACAGATCCCTGGTCCTGGGGCCAAGAAGCCCTGAGCCCCCACACCACCCCTTAGGCCCAGCATCTACCTGGCCCTATGGTCCTGGACAGGCCTTCCAATCCCAGCCCCTTGCAAGAAGTAAAAGAGAAAATGTGTTATATCTGACCACTCTCCCCCCATGGTCTATCCTCTCCTCCATCACTCACATCCCCCCCTTCCCCCTGCTACTTCTTACTCCGGATGCTTATACCGCATTGAGTATTTATGCTGTTTCCTCTCCTAGTCACCTCTGATGAGAGCAAAGAGTCTCTCATTCCCCCTTGCCTCCCCCCCTTCCATATCATTGCAATAGCTCATTGTAATAAAAAAAATCTTATTGTATGAAATATCTTGGCCTATCCCCCCCTCCTTTTACTTTCTCCCATTACATTTCCCTTTTTTTTCCTATTGACTCCATTTTTATACCATATTTTATCTTTGAATTCAGCTTTCTCCTGTGCTTCAACTAAAAAAGCTCCCTCTACCTACTCTATTAACTGAGAAGGTTCATATGAGTATTATCAGTGTCATTTTTCTATGCCAGAATACATGCAGTTCATCATCATTAAGTCCCTCATATTTTCTCCCTCTCCTCCAATCTCTATGCTTCACCTGAGTCCTGTATCTGAAGATCAAACCTTCTGTTCAGCTCTGGCCATTCCAAAAGGAACATTTGAAATTCCCCTGGTTCATTGAAAGTCCATCTTTTTCCCTGGAAGAGGACATTCAGCCTTGCTGGGTAGTTCATTCTTGGCTGTATTCTAAGCTCTTTTGCCTTTCGGTATATTATATTCCAAGCCCTACGAGCTTCCAATGTAGTTGCTGCTAAGTCCTGTGTGATCCTGACTGCAGCTCCACGATATTCGAACTGTGTCCTTCTGGCTGCTTGTAATATTTTCTCTTTGACTTGGGAGTTCTGGAACTTGGATATAATATTCCTAGGGGTTGGTTTTTTGGGATCTCTTTCTCGGGGCGGGGGGGAATTGGTGGATTCTCTCCATTTCTATTTTGCCCTCTGCTTCTAGAATATCAGGGCAATTTTCCTGTAGTAATTCTTTGAAAATGATGTCATGGCTCTTTTCCTGATAGTGACTTTCAGGTATTCCAATAATTTTTAAATTATCTTTCCTAAGTCTGTTTTCCATATCAGTTGTTTTTTCAATGAGATATTTCACATTTTCTTCTAATTTTTCATTTTTTTGGTTTTGAAGTATTGAGTCCTGATTTCTGTTAAATTCATCAATCTCCCTGAATTCTATTCTTTGTCTGAAGGATTTGTTCTCCTCAGAGTTTTCTTATCTCTTTTTCCATCTGGCCAATTTTGCTTTTTAAGGCATTCTTCTCCTCCATAACTTTTTGAACTGTTTTATCCATTTGACCTAAGCTGGTTTTTAGCATGCTATTTTCTTCAGCATTTTTTTGGATTTCCTTGACTAAGCTGCTGACTTCATTTTCATGTTTTTCCTGCATCTCTCTCCTTTCTTTTCCCAGTTTTTCTTCTAACTCCCTCATTTGATCTTCAAAGTCTTTTTTGAGCTCTGTCATAACCTGAGCCCAATTTCTGTTTTTCTTGGAGTCTTTAGATGCAGGAGCTTGTGCTTCCTCATCTTCAGACTGAGTATTTTGATCCTTCTTGGGCTCATATGCAAAATATTTCTCAATGGTCTTCCTCTTGTTTCTTTGCTTGCTCATTTTCCCAGCCTGGGCCTGGTTTTGGGGTGCTTCCTGAGCTTTTGGGACACTCCCACAAGGATCTCAGTGTGTGAGGCTCTGTCCTCCCTCCTGGTCTGTGAATGACCATATGTGCCCCCCTCTGCTACGGGGCTGAGGTGGGGGGGCATGCTGTTCTATTGGGGGGGGCCTAGACTGCTATCAGGATCTGAATGTGGTCAGAACCCCAGAGTCCTGTTCCAGGGACAGAGGACGAAGCTCTGCAGTCTCACTCTCTCTTCACTCCCCTCCCTAGGTTCAATGGGCTCATGCCCTGGGGGCTCTTGCTTACTGTCTCTGCCTGCTTCTGTGTCCTGGATCTGGGCTTCAGAAAGACCAAGCTGCTTGCTGTGTGCCCTGAGGACTGGGCTCCATGTTTTCGCTCTGCAGAGGTCCCTTGATGTTCCCCCACTTTGTACCCTGTGCTCTCCAGGGTGCAGCTCAGGAGACTCCCCTGCTGCTGTGAGTGGCTCCCAGCGTCCTGGTGCTACCTCCGGGAGGCTGAAGTTCTTTTGCTCTGGCAGCCCCCCTCTTGCGGACCGCCCCTCCGACCCGGGTTGCAGAGCCTTTCTGCTCTTTTCCGGGTTACCTTGAGTAGGAGAACTGCCTCACTGGGTGCCTTTGTGGGTTCTGTCTCTGGAAAGTTTAGTTAGAGTCCTTAGTTTCCAGTTTTATCAGAGAGAGCCTAAGACTGGATCCCTTCTTGTCGCCATCTTGGCTCTGCCCCCTTGCTCATTCTTTAAAATGAGGTTATTCAGTTTCCAATTGGTTCTGGGTCTATGTCTCCTTGGTGTAATATTACATATGAACTTTTATTGCATTGTGATCTGAGAAAGATGTATTCACGATTTCTGCCTTTCTGCATTTGATCATTAGGTTTTTATGTCCTAGACATGGTCAATTTTTGTATAAATGCCATATACTGCAGAGAAAAAGGTATATTCCTTTCTATCCCCATTCAATTTCTTCCATATGTCTATAATATCTAGTTTTTCTAACAATCTATTTACCTCCTTAACTTCTTTCTTGTTTATTTTATGATTTGATTTATTTAGAACTGAGAGCAGGAGTTTGAGGTCTCCCACTAGTAGAGTTTTGCGGTCTATGTCTTCCTGTAGTTCTTTCAGCTTGTCCTCTAAGAATTTGGATAGTATCCCATTGGGTACATATATATTCAGTATTGAAATAACTTTATTGCCTATGGTACCTTTTAGGAGGATAAAGTTTCCTTCCTTATCTCTTTTAACGCTATCTAATTTTGCAGCTGCTTTATCTGAGATAAGGATTGCTACCCCTGCTTTTTTCATTTCAGCTGAAGCAAAAATATATATATATATATATATATATATATGTATATATATATATATGTATATGTATATTAGGTTTTTGTAAGGCAAACGGGGTTAAGTGGCTTGCCCAAGGCCACACAGCTAGGTAATTATTAAGTGTTTGAGACTGGATTTGAACCCAGGTACTCCTAACTCCAGGGCCAGTACTTTATCCACTACGTCACCTAGCCGCCCCTGAAGCAAATATATTTTGCTCCAACCTTTTAACTTTACTCTACATGTATCTCTCTGCTTCAGATGAATTTCTTATATACAGCATATTGTAGGATTCTGGTTTTTAATTCACTCTGCTATTTGCTTATGTTTTATGTTCATCTGCATTCAAAGTTATGATTACTAATTATTGCCCTCCATGTTCTCCTCCCTCTGTTTGTATTTTTCCCCTTTCCCCCCTTATCCATATTCCCCAGTATTTTGTTTCTGAATACTACCCCCTTCAGTGTGTTTGCCCTCCTATATTCACCCCTCCCCTTTCTTTTCCCTTCCCCTTTTTCCCTTTTCCCTTCCCTTCCTTTTGTTAGTTCCCCTTCCCCCCCTTTCTCTGCCCCCTCCCATCCCCCCCCTTTAAAGCAGATTTTTTTTAGGTTGTTTTTTTTTTGCAAGACAAATCGGGTTACTTGGCTTGCCCAAGGCCACACAGCTAGGTGATTAATAAGTGTCTGAGGCTGGATTTGAACTCAGGTACTCCTGACTCCAGGGCTGGTGCTCTATCCACTGCACCATCAAGCCACCCCAGGTTAGATTTTTTTAAATTAACTGAGTATGTGTGTAAGACAACTTTAAGCCAAGTCTGATGAGAAGAAAATTCAGGTATTTCTCATCTCCTCCCTTCTTCCCCTCTACTACCATAGGCATTTTGTACCTCTTAGTGTAATGAGATTTATCCCATTTAATACCCTCCTTCACCCGGTCTCCTTCCTGTCCCCCTTTTTAAGGAGGTAGTGTTTTAAAACTCATTCTATCTGAATCATAGAAAATTCTGAGTATCTGTCACTTCTAGCTAAGTACATTCTATCTAATAGAGTTAAATTTCTTGCGAGTTATTAGAGTCTTTCTACCAAGTGGGGTTATAGCCAGTTACATTCCATTGGATAGCAGTTTCATGGATAAATCAAGAGTATCCATCACTTCTGGCTAGGTATATTCTCTCTGTTAGAGTTTCAGTTCTCAAGAGTTATGAGAATCTTTTCCCCCCATGCTGGGTTATAGCCAGTTTCAACTTATTGGATAGCAGTTTTTTCTTTAGCCTGACTTTTTTTTTTTTTACCTTTTCATGTGTCTCTTGAACCTCTTGTTTGAGGTCCAAATTTTCTATTTATCTCTAGTCTTTTCAACAGGAATTTTTGGAATTCTTCCATTTTGTTAAATGTCTATCTTTTCCCTTGAAAAACAAGGCTCAGCTTTGCAGGATAGTAGATTCTTGGCTGCATTCCAAGCTCCCTTGCTCTTTGGAATATCTTGTTCCAGGCCCTTTGATCCCTTAATGTTGATGCAGCCAGGTCCTGTGTAATCCTTATTGTGGCTCCTTGGTACTTAAATTATTTCCTTCTGGATGCTTGAAGGATTTTCTCTTTTATCTGATAGTTCTGAAATTTGGCCACAATATTCCTTGGTGATTTCATTTTAGGATCTCTTTATGGAGGGGATAAATGTATTCTTTCAGTAACTACTTTGCCCTCTGGTTCCATGATATCAGGGCAGTTTTCCATCACTAGATCCTGTAATATTAAGTCCAGGCTTTTTTTTCTCTTCAATGTTTTCAGGAAGTCCAATAATTCTCAGGTTGCTTCCTCCTCAATCTATTCCTGAGGTCAGTGGTTTTGCTGTTGAGGTATTTTACATTTTCTTCTATTTTTTCTATTTTTTGATTTTTGTTTAACAGGCTCTTGCTGTCTCATGGAGTCATTAGTTTCCATAGACTCCATTTTTTTTTTTTTTTTACGGAGGAGTTTTCTTCATTTACCTTTTGCAACTCCTTTTCCAACTGGTCAATTCTACTTTTGAAAGAGCTTTCCATTTGACCAGTTGAGGTTTTGAGAGAATTATTTTCTTTTTGCATTTGCCCAATTGAGGATCTGAGAGATTTATTCTCATTTTGTTTTTGTCCAATTGAAGATTTGAGAGAATTATTCTCATTTTGTATTTGTCCAATGATTTGTTTTTTTGTTGTAAGGTGTTAATCTTCTCTTGGGTTTCTTTTTCCAGATTTTCCAATTGATTTTTTTTAATTTATTTTTTTATTCTCATTTTGTACAATTTTTTTTACATTAATAAAATATTCTTGTTTACAAGTAAACAAAATACCCCTCCCCCATGAATATAGATAGACTTGCTTGGGTGAAAAAAGTAAAGGGGAGAGAAAAAAAATTAAAATTAAAAAAAATAATAGTAATAATTGTAGGTATGGCCAGGTGGCGCATGGACGAAGCACCAGCCCTGGAGCCACGAGCACCCGAGTCCATATTGAGCCTCGTAAACCCAACAATCACCCAGCCATGTGACATGCAAGCCACCCGATCCCCACTGCCCTGCAAAAACCAAAAAGAAGGAAAAAAAAGACCCAAAATAAAATAAAATAGTAATGATAGTAGGGGTGGCTGTGTGGCAGACAGAGCATTGGCCCTTGAGCCAGGAGCACGTGGGTCCGAATCCGGCCCCAGACACCCAATGATCACCCTGCTATGTGGCCCCAGGCAGGCCACCTAGCCCCACTTGCCCTGCACCCTCCCCCAAATAATAATAACAAAAAATGTGTTTCAGTCTTTGTTCCAACACCATCAACTCTGTCGTGAGTGGAATCACATTCTTTATGATAAGTCCATCACAAAAGTTACTTCCATATTTTTCCAATGTTGCCATTGCTGATCGCAACTCCCTCCTTTCATATTTCTCCACTACCATGTACTGTATTTTCTCTCTCCTTTCACTCTGACTCTGCTGTAGGGTAGCTGAGTGGCACAGCAGACAGATCTCTGGTCCTGGGGCCAAGAAGCCCTGAGCCCCCATACCATCCCTTAGGCCCAGCATCCACCTGGCCCTATGGTCCTGGGCAGGCCTTCCAATCCCAGCTCCTTGCAAGAAGTAAAAAAGAAAATGTTTTATATCTGACCACTCTCCCCCCATGGTCCATCCTCTCCTCCTTTATTCACATCCCCACCCCTTCCCCCTGCTACCCCCTCCTTCTTACTCCAGATGTCTGTACCCCATTGAGTATAGTTGCTGTTTCCTCTCCTAGCCATCTCTGATGAGAGCAAAGGTTCCCTCATTCCCCCTCGCCTCCCCCCTTCCATATCATTGCAATAGCTCATTGTAATAAAAAAAATCTTATTATGTGAAATATCTTGGACTATT
Source organism: Macrotis lagotis (assembly GCF_037893015.1). Classification (NCBI taxonomy): domain Eukaryota; kingdom Metazoa; phylum Chordata; class Mammalia; order Peramelemorphia; family Peramelidae; genus Macrotis; species Macrotis lagotis. The sequence goes on along the minus strand of NC_133658.1, from coordinate 256,507,030 downwards.
CTCCATCTCCTTTTTCTTTCTCCCATTCCATTTCCCTTTTTTTCTTATTGACTCCATTTTTACACCATATTTTATCTTTGAATTCAGCTTTCTCATGTGCTTCAACTATAAAAGCTCCCTCTACCTGCTCTATTAACTGAGAAGGTTCATATGAATATTATCAGTATCATTTTTCTATACATGCAGTTCATCCTCATTAAGTCCCTCATATTTCCCCCCTTTCCTCCAATCTCCATGCTTCACCTGAGTCCTGTATCTGAACATCAAACCTTCTGTTCAGTTCTGGACATTCCAAAAGGAACATTTGAAATTCCCCTGGTTCATTGAAAGTCCATCTTTTTCCCTGGAAGAGGACATTCAGCCTTGCTGGGTAGTTCATTCTTGGCTGCATTCTAAGCTCTTTTGCCTTCCGGTATATTATATTCCAAGCCCTACGAGCTTCCAATGTAGTTGCTGCTAAGTCCTGTGTGATCCTGAATGCAGCTCCACGATATTCGAACTGTGTCCTTCTGGCTGCTTGTAATATTTTCTCTTTGACTTGGGAGTTCTGGAACTTGGATATAATATTCCTAGGGGTTGGTTTTTTGGGATCTCTTTCTCGGGGCGGGGGGGAATTGGTGGATTCTCTCCATTTCTATTTTGCCCTCTGCTTCTAGAATATCAGGGCAATTTTCCTGTAGTAATTCTTTGAAAATGATGTCAAGGCTCTTTTCCTGATCGTGACTTTCAGGTATTCCAATAATTTTTAAATTATCTTTCCTAAGTCTGTTTTCCATATCAGCTGTTTTTTCAATGAGATATTTCATATTTTCTTCTAATTTTTCATTTTTTTTTTGGTTTTGAAGTATTGATTCCTGATTTCTGTTAAATTCATCAATCTCCCTGAATTCTATTCTTTGTCTGAAGGATTTGTTCTCCTCAGAGAGTTTTCTTATCTCTTTTTCCATCTGGCCAATTTTGCTTTTTAAGGCATTCTTCTCCTCCATAACTTTTTTGAACTGTTTTATCCATTTGACCTAAGCTGGTTTTTAGCATGCTATTTTCTTCAGCATTTTTTTGGATTTCCTTGACTAAGGTGCTGACTTCATTTTCATGTTTTTAATGCATCTCTCTCCTTTCTTTTCCCACTTTTCTTCTAACTCCCTCATTTGATTTTCAAAGTCTTTTTTGAGCTCTGTCATAACCTGAGCCCAATTTCTGTTTTTCTTGGAGTCTTTAGATGCAGGAGCTTGTGCTTCCTCATCTTTAGACTGATTATTTTGATCCTTCTTGGGTTCATTTGCAAAATATTTCTCAATAGTCTTCCTTTTGTTTCTCTGTTTGCTCATTTTCCCAGCCTGGGCCTGGTTTTGGGGTGCTTCCTGAGCTTTTGGGGCACTCCCACAAGGGTCTCAGCCTGTGAGGCTCTGTCCTCCCTCTGAATGACCATAAGCAGCCCCCTCTGCCACGGGGCGAGGTGGGGGGGGGCCCTGCTGTTCTATGGTGGGACCTAGACTGTGATCAGTATCTGAATGTGGTCAGAGCCCCAGAGTCCTGTTCCAGAGGCAGAGGACAGAAGAGCTCTGCAGCCTCTCTCTCTTCACTCCCCTCCCTCAGCTCAATGGGCTCATGCCCTGGGGGCTCCTGTTTACTGTCTCTGCCTTCTTCTGTTTCCTGGATCAGGGCTGGGGAAAGACCAAGCTGCTTGTGTGCCCTGAGGGCTGGGTTCCAAGTGCTCTCTCTGGCAGAGGTCCCCCACTGTTCCCCGACTTTGTGCCCGGTGCTCCTTGGGGTGCAGCTCAGGAGACTCCCCCACTGCTGTGAGCCGTGGCTCCCAGTGCCCTGGGGCTGCCTCCGGGAGGCTGAAGTTCTTTCACTCTGGCCAGCCACCCCTCCCACGTGTCACCCCTCCAACCCCGGGTCTGATCTTTTCCAGGTTACCTTGAGTAGGAGAACTGCCTCACTGGGTCCCTCTGTGGGTTCTGTCTCTCGAAAGTTTAGTTAGAGTCCTTAGCTTATCCCAATTGATTTTTAAACTCCTTCCTTATTTCTTCAAGGAAGTCTTTCTGTGCTGGAGACCAGATCATATTCTCCTCAGAGGTTCTAGGTCTCTCTGAATTAGGGTTTTTTCCTTCCAAGAATTTTTCTATGTATCCACCTTTCTGTTGACCTTTCTTCATTTTACTAAGACCTTGAGTTGGGGAGGGTCTGGTTCACAGAGTGTTGGGATCCCTAGAGGCTTTACTCACTGAGTGCAATACCTCCAGCTGGCCAGTAGGAGCTGCTGGTTGCGTTCTCTGGAGTGTCTGTGACCTTGATTGAGGCCTACTCCCTTAGCCTGAAGGGAGCAGTTGAAGCTGTTAAATGGGTTTGCCTTCAATCAGTGGTGGGCTGTAGCCTGGGGTTAGGTCATTCCTCTCCTGCTCATACACCTGTGCCTGAGGACAAAGTAGTCTATAATTGTGTTTGTTCTGGGAAGAGGCCTCAGTGGCAATGGAGGTATGGACTCAGAGTTCCTCAGACCAGAGGAGCCCAGGGATGGTGTCTGCAGCTCTCCTGCACCGGAACTCTCCTTCCAGCCCTGTTGGCAAGCTCCAGAGGGTCAGCACCCACCAGTGCCTCTGCTCCCCAGTAGACCAAGCCTCCATGGTCTGGCCCCAGCACTGATCAAGTGGGTCTGGAACTGGGGCTCCAATCCAGCCCCTTATCAGTTTGATTCGTGGCTGATTTGCCCTCTGTGCCTGGACTCACCCAAGGCTGTGGAAGACAAATCCTGAGGTAGATGTTCTTTCTTCTGGCTTTTCTTTCTAGGTTTTCTGGGTTGAATTTCTGTTAAGAAGTTTGTTTCATATCGTAGATGGGGAAAGATCAGGAGACTTTAGAATTTTGCCTGTTTTCTCTCCACCATCCTTCTCTAGTTTTTTAGTAAACAGTTCTTTCTGGGTTTTCCTCCAACCTATTTGATTGCTCCTTCTCATTCTTCTTTGCTGGATCTTGCTCTAGATCATGCTCCAGCACCACAGGGTTCCCTCAGAATTCTTTCCTGGACCCTTCTTCTTCTATATGACTTCACTTGGTGATCTCTATTTAATTATCATCTTTCTGCTAATGATTCTCAGTGCTACCTAGCCTTCCCCCCCCCCCCCCCCAATTAGATTTCTTCAAGTCCGGGACTCTTTTGCTTTTTTTTTTTTTGGTATCTTCAGGACTTAGTATAGGGCCTGGCACATGGTAGGTACATAATAAATGCTTATTGATTGATTGATTGATCATATTAATGAAATCACAGGCCCACACTATACTTATTTTGCATTTGCAGAATCTGGGAGTCCATATATAAAGTCCTACTTTTACTGGCAAGTTAGGTCACAGAGGAAGTCTACATCTTTCCCTCAGGGTTTTAGGAAGTAACCCTAAGCTTATATATTTTTAATTTATTGTTGTGTATTCTCTCCAGGATCTATATTTGGAACTGGATGGGAATAGACATCATAAACTTAATATGTCTAAAGCAATTCATTGTCTTTCTCCCAACACTCCTTCCTGCTCTGCTCTGAACTATTTCTATAGATTCTTTAGAGACAATATCAACTTTCAGGTCCCTCAGACTCTGAATTTAGGAGCCATCCTGGATTCCTCACTACCTCTTCCCTTCTCTCCAAATCTCACTTTCTGCCTTTTCCAAACTATTGCCAAGGTTTTTTGATTTCGTTTTTGCAGCATCTCCTGAATATGGTCCATTCTCTGATACTGATACTACTGGTTCAGGTCATCACTTCATGCCTTGATTCTTTCAGTAGTCAGCTGGTGAGTCTACCTTCTCTAATCTCTCCTCACTCTAGTCCATTCTCCATTCAGCCACCAATGAAATTTTCCTAAAACATAGGTCTGACCATATCACTTACCTATTAAATAAGTAAATTCCAGTCCTATTGCCATCGGGGTCAAATACAGAATGCCCCATCTGATACTCAAAGTCCTTCATGATCTAGTCCACCCCTGACTTTTCTAATCTTATAGGATACATGCTCTTTGATCCAGTGACACTGGTCTCTTGACTATTCCATCAACAAGTTACTCTATCTTTTGAGCCCAGTCTTTCTCTCTGGTGGTCTCTTTCCTCTGCTCTGACTACTGACCTCCCTGGCTTCCTTTAAGTTTCAACTAAACTTCTATAGGAAACCTTCCCTAATCATTCTTAATTACAATGCCTTCCCTCTGTTAATCATTTCCTATTAATCCTGTATATAGCTTGCTATTATATATTTGTTTGCATACAATCTCCCCCGTTAGACTTCTTCAGGTCTGGGACTGTCTTTTTTTTTTTTTTTTTTTGTATCTTCAGAACTTAGTATAGGGCTTGGCACATGGTAGGTACTTAGTAAATGCTTATTGATTGATTGATTAATGAAATCACAGGTCCACACCATATTTATTTAGCATTTGCAGAATGAGTGTCCGTATATAAACTCCTACATTTACTGTCAAGTTAGTTAGGTCACAAAGCAATTTTACATCTTTCCCTCAGTGTTTTAATAGGTCTGGGACTGGATATATTTTTAATTTATTGTTGTGTGTTCTCCCAAGTGTCAATTACCAGTGGTATCTCCCTTATTTCATCAATTGATTCAGTGATTAGTGCTCTAGCACCATTTAACCAATTAACATCAATTAACTTTTATGAAGGTTTATTTACTGAAAACATATAGGAAGAACCCATAATATAGAGTTGTTTCTCCTAATATCCAGGGGCACACTCTACCCATATTACTTTGGTCCTTGGAGAAAGTGGTCTCAAACTTTTAAGTGTTTTTTTATCTCAAAATCTAACATCTTTATACTTTTCAAATATACTTATTATGTTTATTTGCTGCTGTAAATTATATATCTACTCTGTTCCAGTTATCTACCTTTCTATTTCTTAGCCAGTGCCAGATAGTTTTGATACTGCCTTATAATATAGATTGGCAAATTTATTTCCAAAAGAAGAGGAAGAATAGATTGTTACCCCTTGACCACTCTTCCCAGTCAGAACTTTATATTAGAATTGGCTTTATCACTGAAACACAACTTGACAGGAGAAATAAAAAGTTGAATCACTGGGGCATTTTTTTTTTTAACATTCTCATTTCCTACTAAGAAGTCAGTCCAAAAGTCTTTCCTGCACCATATTGTAAATTGTAAATGAACAGGAAACAGTGTGGAATAATTGCCCATGCTATGATGTGGTGAACCAGGTCTTTGAATTCTTCATCTATCATTCCTAAAAATAGTTTCCCCACATGTTTATGCTCCCAGGACTGAATCCTTATTCCTCCCACCTCCTTGTTATTCTTATAATTATAATTATTGTTTCCTCAGATAGAATATAAGCTCCTTAGGCGTAGGGACAGTTTCTACTTTGTTTTCATATCTCCAGTACTCAAGTGAAGTGCCATAGGGCATAATGCTTAATAAATACTTTTTAACTGATTGGCCATCTGATTGCAGAATTAAGCAGTTCAACATCCCCCCCCCCCCCCCCAAAGACTTCAGGAAAACATTTAGCAAGTTTAAAGTTCTCACTACAGAGATACAGTGAATTCTATGTACAAAACAGGCTACCATATTGAGCCTTGTAAACCCAACAATCACCCAAAAACAGTTTTGAGACTCCTCCCAAGGCTGCTAAAGTCCTCTATAAACCAGGGTGGAGGAGGTATTTGTAAATGAATAGCATTCTCAAACATAGCCTGAATGTCTCCATCACCTTCCTCTAATTGGGACCTATCATTCTTGGTTTTCATTGCCCAACTTTGTTGTGATAGAACACCCTAAAGTTCATTCAAGTTGATGGCTTGGGATAGGGCACCCACATCTTTGACTTCTCTTCTAATTTCATTTGAACAAATAATACCCTTGTCTCCCCAATGTTCAATATGCTTCTTGGCTTATAGTAGGTATTTCAAAAGTTCTTGTTGATTATCTTATGAAACAGATCAGGTAAGGAAGCTAAGGTATGGAATAGTTGCACATTGGTAGCGGGTAGGGATTGACTTTGGATTCAAGTAGGTTTTATAGAAGTGGTTTCATAAGCATATTGTCTAATTGATCCAAAGGACTCAGGTTAATTGAGCAATCTCTGCTTTAGTTTTGCTCTCTACACTGCAGGAGTTTGATCTTATCCTACCACAGATGATAGAGATATGAAGGCCCTAGAACCCCATAGATATCTAGATTGTAAGCATGACTGGCACTGTGTTGTTTCACTTTTGTCTTTGTATCTGTAGGTCTCAGTACAGAATCTGGAACATAAATAGGTTTTAAATAAATGCTTATCAATTGACTGAACATGGTGGACAAATCAATGAACAGGGATCAAGGATATAAAGAAATAACCTATGGCAATCTGGGGACTTGCTCTTGTAGCCTTGCCCAGTCTTCCACCTAAGGTTTGACTTCATTTTTCTTTGCTAGTTATCCCTTTTCTCTATAGCCACTATCAGATCATTCTTTTTTTTTTTTTAAATTGGAATAAATTATATTTTGGAAGAACTCACTACATAAGATGACAGAATTCCCAAAATTAAATTACATGAAAATATACATTGTACAGTAGACATAGAAAAATGGGGAGAGTGTAGGGGATGCAGCATTTTGATTAAGAACCCAGAAGTTATTGATGGGGAAAAGCTTCCAGCTGGCCATGCTTTGTGAGTCCAATGTCAATATCAGGTAGAAGGAGGGCAAGAGAATCCAAAACCCCAATCCACTGACTTTGGACCAGGAGAATGAGTGTGAGAGCTTGATGACTAGAAAGATTATTACTACATCCAATTGAAGATGTATGTGATGATAGGATGACAAGAGAAGAGAATATATTGGTCATCCCTGGCAGGTCCTGCTCAGTGAGATTTCTGTCAGACCATTCTTAAACTAGGAGAATTGGAAGGGAAATAAGAATTCCTAAAGATATGGATTTGTGCCAATTGTAAAGAAACAGAAGAAATTGCCAAAGCCTAGTAGAAAACAAGTAAGGTTGAAATTCAAGGTGGGATTTTGGGCTAGGGTTCACCTTAGAGAGCTGATCCACTTTCTTCCTGGGCTTGCTCTTGGAAGATGAACATTTGCCTTGCTGTGATTTCTTTACACAAACTACTCGAGTTTATTATTGGTAGCTAAATTTATCCTCTGAGATCCCGGGTGGTCATTACATTTTTCTGGGTCTTAATTATTTTGTCTGGAGTATGATGGTAATAATAATAATATATGTGATACCTACCTCATAAGGTTGTTATAAGAATACAATATATTTACTCTATTATTTTTTGTGATTTTGTGATTTTGTGCATTCCCTCCTCCATGAAGACCACAATTCCTTTATGCTTTCAGAGATATGCTTTATGAATTGCCATAGTCAAAAGAATTTACCATCAAATAGTCAAACATCAAGAGATGAGTGTTTCTGAATTTACACAATTCATTCATAAATGATATACATATTTATTCCAGTCTCCAGAGTGATAACTAAGGTGGTGTAACCAGAATTCTGTCTCAGGTCATGTGGTGAATAGGTGAATACTTTCTCTTAGTGACAGTCTTCTGATGTACTGTTTTTTTTTATCTTCAGAGAAATCCCTTGCCTGGGCCATAGCTGCCAGGATGCTTTCACAGTGATGACATCTCTTTTTTAGACTCCTATGGTTCCATGTCTTTTTCACTTATCTGCTTTGTTTTCCCTGTTCCCAGGGTTAGGAGAGGCCAGAGGTTGATCATTTTTTTTTTTTTTAATGTGTGTAACAGCCAACAGATTAGACTCACTAGGAGTTGGGTTTCTGCCTTTCTCAATACAATTACACTCCACTGGGGCTGACTGTTCTGGGAATCCATATCATTTTTTTCATGGAGAATGCCTTCAAATTTACTTTCCTCTCACCCTTCTCATCAAGGCATAATTTCCCTGGGCTTCTAACTCCATAGGTCCTTGTATCTCAAATTCTACCTCTTCCATATGAACATGTCCCTGTGCCAGGATTCCTGGTAATGACTTTGTCAGCTTCCAACTAGATACCATTTTCTTTGGTAGAACCTCCAAAAGGCCATCTCACTTCCATGCCTCTATCATATCTACATGGAAGGCTTTCCCTCTCTTATATCATAATAAGACACGGAGGAAGAATAAGTGAACTGAATGCATTGTAAATATCCTAGAAAGGAAAGAGCAAATGTACTTTTAAATAATTATTCTTCTCTCCCGCTTTCCATTCACATATTTAATGTTTGAGCAGATGCAGGAACCTTGGCCTCACACACTGACAACGGGTGATTTGAGTTGCTTCTGTTTTTGTTGAGAGCCTGCTGAGGGCCAGGCTTTTATGACATGAAATTAGTCATTGTGTTTGATAAATGACTGTTTAATGCTAGCAGTGAAGCTGGTTAATAATCAAGCCATAACAATCATCATAATTAGAGAGGGAATAGATCTATGAGGTCACCGAGTCAGCTTTTCTCTGGCCTCAGCTCCTCTCCCCTCCCCTGTCTTTCCTGGGCCAGCTTGGGATTATTCCAACTAACACTGTTTCTATGGTTGGCCCACCACCAGAAGAACTAGCCCAAGCAATGAAGAGGAAGACCCAGAAAGATGATAATTTTGAGGAAATGTTGTCTAGGATCTATCTGTGCTAGTACTCCATTCTGACTGATTTTCCAGTTCTTCCACATTTTTCAAGTCTCTAGAAATCTTTAACTATTAACTTATAGGCAGAGTTATTATTATTATTTTCCATTTGGAGATCTGGGGAGTGGCTGAATGTACTTAGTCATTTTGTGTTCAGTCATAGTAAGTAACACTTTCTTCTGATGTCATTGGAGAAAACATGATACTCATCATTCATAATGCAGGCAATGTGTCCCCTCTCCTCCTTGCCAAAGAGAAATGCTTTATAGTTCCATTTCATACCCAAGAAACAGCATCATTACCACCTTTCCCCCAATTATCTGCTGTCCATTCTCCTTCCTCTTACAAATGCTAGACATTTGGACTTAAAAAAACCCCCCCAACTTATTCAGTTTTTCCATAAATCCTTATGAGAACTTTTTGTAAAAGATGTTAGATAGCTTCAGGGCAGTTATCATTGGATTGGCAACATGGTATAATGGAAAGAACATTGGGCTTGGAGTCAAGAAATACCTAGATAGACTTATTTAGTAGCTGTGGGTCCATACATAAATCATTTAACCTCTCTGAACCTTAGGGTTTAAACCTCTAAAGTGGTTGTAATGATAATAAACCTCACAGGACTGTTTCAAGGATCAAATGAAAATAGCATATATAAAGTGCTTTACAAATCTTATATATTTGTTGAGAGGCAGCAGATAAGAGGGTTGGGCTTGGAATCAAGAATATATCTGAGTTCAAATCTTGCTTTTGATATTAACTAGCTGTATGAATCTGAGAAATTCACTTAATCTCTCTCAGTATTAGTTTCTTTATTTGTAAAATGGGAACAGTTATAGTTGATTCTTGTTCTTTGTTATTGAAGAAGACCAAATGATATCACTATGTTTGAGACAAATTACAGTGTGTCTGATTTTCACTGATCAGCCCAATACAAGCTCAAAATGCTCTACCACAGGTCATCTGGGGTGGGTACTGTAAACTTATGTATGTCACATTTCCTTTGAGCTGTTTCAATTCTCCCTTCTCAATGAGTGCAGCACCTTCCTGTACTAGTGTCTCCTATGCTGCACAATCAATTCCAAAGTTCTTTTTTGTTTGTTTTTGCAAGGCAATGATGTTAAATGACTTGCCAAAGCTAGGCAATTATTAAGTGTCTGACACTGGATTTGAACTCAGGTTCTCCTGTCACCTGGGCCAATGCTCTATCCACTGTGTCACTTTAGCTGCCTCATTTACAAAATTCTTTTTTTTTTTTTTTTTAGGTTTTTGCAAGGCAAATGGGGTTAAGTGGCTTGCCCAAGGCCACACAGCTAGGTAATTATTAAGTGTCTGAGGCCAGATTTGAACTCAGGTACTCCTGACTCCAGGGCCGGTGCTCTATCCATTGCACCACCTAGCCCCCCCCCCCCCCAATTTCTTAAGAGAGAACTTCACGGTGTCCTAGTATCACTTCTGATCCTCTTGTGAGCACTTGCCCTGTGTGAATTCTCCATAGAGTAGTCTTTTTGGCAGGTGTACTTCTGGCATTCTAACAACATGACCAGCCCAATGTAATTGCACTCTCTGTTGGAATGTTGGAATGCTAAGCAGATTAGCTCTAGAGGTATCACAATGTCTGGTATCTTTTCCTGCAAGGTGATCTTAAGAATCTTCCTAAGTTTCTTGACATGGTGCTGGTAGACTCTCCAAGTTTCATAATCATTTAGCAAAGAGGTCAGCACAACGACTCTGTTGGCCTTCAATTTGGTAGTTAGTCTAGTACCTCTTTTCTCTCACACTTTCTTTTGGAGTCTCCCAAATACTGTCAGTCAGCAAACACCATATCGACCTTTCTGAAGCCACATTGACTCTCAGGGAGTTGACTATCTTTCAGATGAAGGATCAATCTTTTGAGAAGAACTCTGGCAAGAATCTTACCAGCAATGACTAAAAGAGAAATATCCCTTTGATTGCTATAGGACAATCCATTACTATTATTATTATTATTATTATTATTATTATTATTATTATTATTATTATCATTATTATTATTGGTTTTTGCAAGGCAATGGGGTTAAGTGACTTGGCCAAGGTCACACAGCTAGGTAATTATTAAATATCTGAGGTCGGATTTGATTCCAGGGCTGGTGCTCTATCCACTGTGCCACCTAACTACTTCTCCCTTTACCTTTAAAGAGATGGATAATGGAGGTATTCTTGAATTTTTTTGGGGGGGGTAACTTCTTATTGCCATATAACCTGGAAAATTTCAGTCAACTTTTGGATGAGCAATGGACCTCCCCGCCTTGTAGATATCAGTTGGAATAGAATCAGCACCAGATGCTTTGCCACTTGAAAGGAGTCTAATGGAATTCAAAATCTCTTCTTCAATTGGAACTTCAGCTAGGGACTGATTGACTTTAACTTGAGGTAAATGGTCAATGACTTCTGCATTGATTGATGGTAGTCTGTTAAGAACACTATGGAAATGTTCAGCCCATCTGTCTAGGATCATGTCCCTATCATTAATCAATGTGACTCCATCAGCACTGAGTAGTTGAGTAACACCATAAGTCTTTGGCCCATAAATAGCCTTCAGGGTATCATAAAAGCACTTTGATTTGTTACTATCTGTATAAAACTAAATTTCATCTGCCTCCTTACTGAGCCAAGAGTCCTGCATTTCTCTAAGCTTCACTTGTACTTTACTTTTGAGAGAATTAAATGCTACCTTCTTAGAAATGGATGAACAGTTCTGCTGGTGAACCTTGTGGAGTTCTCATTTTTCATTTATCAGCTTCTGTATTTCTCCATCATTTTCATTGATGTTTGTGAATGTTCTGGCCCAGATGAGCAAATGCAGGGCTATATATCAAATCTCTGAAAGCTGTCCACTCTTTTCCTGCTCTACTATTGCCAAGTGTATATTGGCTTAGTTTCCTCTCAAAGTTAGCAACAAGTTGTTCCTGCTGATCCCTTGACATTAATTCTTCTTGTTGTCAATTTGCCTGGGGGCCACCATTTTGGGTGAATGTGAATATTTAGCTTAGAGAGGATGAGTCTGTGATCAGTCCAACACTCTGCACCACACATTACCTTTGTCACTTTCATATCCTGCCTGTCTCTTCTCCTTACAATCACATGATTTATTAGATGCCAATGTTTGCTGCGAGGGTGCATGCAGGAAGTTTTACTGCATTTAAGTCTTTGGTAGAAGGTGACCATTGCTGTTGCTGTTTCTAACTCCATTCCTCCCAAGGACTCCCTGTCATGTCTGGTAATCTGAACCTACACTAGCATTAAAGTCACCCAGAATTATGAGCTTATCCTTTGGTACTTTGATGATAAGGATTTCCAGGTCTTCATAAAATTTTTCTTTAAAATTTCATCAGTATTCATCATGGTGGGAGCTTAGGTACTGATGATGGTGGCATAGCATTTTCCTGGAAGTGATAATCTCATTGACATGAGCCTATTGTTCACTCTTTTTGGTAGGTATTCAAGAAGGCTGATTAGATTAGGTTTTTGGTTTTTTTTTTTTTTTTTTTTTTTAGATTTTTCAAGGCAATGGGGCTGAGTGGCTTGCCCAAGGCCACTTGGATAGGTAATTATCAAGTGTCTGAGGTCCGATTTGAACCCAGGTACTCCTGACTCCAAGACTGGTGCTCTATTCGCTGTGCTACCTAGCCGCTCCTAGATTAGTTTTGATTGCGAAACCTACCTCAGCTTCACAGTGTTCCCATTTACTGTGGTCACTCCAGAAAATCATATATCCAGCTCTGACCAGTCAACTGGTCTTTTCCAGCCTTGTTTCACTCAGGGCTGCTATTTGGATATGATACCTGCTGAGTTCTTTCTCAACAAAGGTTGTTCGTCTTTCAAGTCTATTGGATCTTGTGTTGTGTATGAGTGTGTACATGTTTCATGCACTCATGGTGAGTGGAATCTTCTTGGAAGAAGTTTTTGTCAAATTTTTTTGTCTTGACTGCAGTGTAGGATCCCGTCTGTTGCAGTAATCAGGCCAGAATTGGGTAAGTGGACAATTTTTAGGGCACCTTTTCTAACCCCTTCCTCACATTAAGACACGAGCAGTGTGATCCTTTAAAAGACTGCTCAGTCGACCAGGGGGCTGCTGAATCTCACTCCTGCTTTCAGTGGAGAAATGACCTATGGCCTGGGATGCCTATGTGCAGGATTGTGACTACAACTCCCAATGTATTTGCACTTGCTGCTTCATCACCTGCTTGTCACCATAGGACTTTGAGGAATGTTAAAGTATGGGTGATATCTTTTGTCTTGTGCATAAATTGAATTTAAGGGTGATAGAGCTGCACAAAGTTGTTTGTCTCACTCTCTCTTCCAAAGTCATCATGATTCAGTGTAGCAAGACAGAGTCAAAACAACTTGTGATGGCGCTAAATGCAGTGGATGACCTTAGTGTCTTTGATGTCTAACCAAGCTCTTAGCACTCCACAGCACCTGTTTCAGCTGGCTTCAAGGCCATTGGAATGAAGTGTTCTCATCCATCCATTCCATCAATGGAAGACTTCACATGTTTGTGGTAGACACTCTCCACAACTCACTGATGAGTTTGATATTTCCTTGCATACTCAACCTGGTTTAGCCCTCCTGCTGAAACTGTTTACCGGGGTGTGGCCATCATGCATGCTATATCTTCTTGGAACCACAGGTGAGAGGTGGCTCAGGTGGAACTCAAAGGTGGAAAGAAGCCCTGAAAAGTGCTGCACAACCCTCACACTAAAGATACTAGTCTTACTTGAACACCCTCTACACCCCCAAATCAAATATGACAACATTCATAAATCACTTTGCAGACCTTAAGGTACTACATAAAATGCTATTGTTATATAGCTATTGTTATGTAAAGTAAAACTTTTATAAATATTAGATTATTTTGCACAAATGAATTGTATTTTTCCAGTTTATAGATAATCTAAAAGAAACCTTTGTCATTCTGAATATCCCCTGTTCCCTTTTTGGTCATTCTACTACTATCATTGTGGAAATAGAAGAACTATACCAGATTGCTGTTAAGACTTTACTCATTATCCTTCAGGGTCTTTTTGTTTTTTAATATTCATTACATTTTTTTTTTGAGTTTTAAATTCTCTCTTTCCTTTTCACCCCACCCCACCTATACAGAAGGCAAGAAATATGATATCACATATATGTGAAGCTATGCAAAACACAACAGTTTTTTTTAAACCATTAGTCCAATAGATTGAAGAAGTAGAAAGGAGTCACCTATTAATAGGAGTCATTTGTATTTTTCAGGGCTCAATGTTTGTCAGGACCAAAATATTCATCACCAAGGGTCTCAACTATTAGTATATTTCCATACTTAGCCAGTTTGGTCTTCAGCAAAGACATACTTTTTGGTTGAAACCATGATCAAGATCTTCCCAGTATTGAAATAAAGAGACAATAGAGTTTTTTCTCCTTTGATATAACCTAAGAACTTAGTGCTGCCTCTGTGCTCATTGAGGCCTTGGAATGCCGAGTGGTATAGTGGAAGAACATTGATTAGTTTCCTGAGGACTTGGATTTAAATCCTTTTTCTGACAATTTACCATGTTACTTTAGGCAAGTCACTCTACCTCCCTCATATTTAAAATGAGGGACTGTATTATATGGCTTTTGAGGTCCTGTCTACTTCTAAATGTATGTTTGAGATATAAGAAATTAGGGAGGAGAGTCAGTGTAAAGGTGGACCAGTTTTCCAGATTAGTTGTTTTTCCACTGAGATATTTTACATTTTCTTTTAGTTTTCCATTCTTTTGATTTTGTTTTATTTATTTCTTGATTTCTCACAAAGTCACCAGCTTCCCTTAGGTCCCTACTACATTTTAAGGAATTATTTTCTTTAGAGAGTTTTTGTATTTCCTTTTCCATTTGGCCAATTCTGCTTTTTTTTAAGGCATTCTTCTCCTCATCGACCTTTTGGCCTGCTTTTCCATTTGACCCAAACTAATTTTTAAGATATTATTTTCTTCACCAAGGTGCTGACCTAGTTTGCATGATTTTACAGCATCACTCTTATTTCTCTTTCTAATTTTTTGTCTACCTCCTTTACTTGATTTTCAAAATCTTTTTTGAAAATTGGTCTAAGACCAATTAATATTTTTCTTTGAGGCTTTGGATTTGGAAGCTATTACTTCATTATATTCTGGCTGTGTATTTTAATCCTCCATGGGACCAAAGTAATTGTCTATGGTTGGCTTTTTTCCTTCTGGTGTTTGCTCATTTCCCGAGCCTATGAGTGGATTTTAGCTCTTTGTTAAGGTGGGGCTCTGCTTCCAGGGTGGAGGATGCATTGTTCCAAGCTTTTGAGGGTTTTTGCAGTGGTTTTCAGAGATACCTCCCTGGACCTACAAGTTCTCAATTCCTCCAAGATCTTATGAGAGGCTCTGACTGTTCTTCTGGCCTTTGGATGACCACCAAGCACTCCTCTCTGCCCTTGAACTTTGAGGAGGGTCCCTGCTTCAGTGCAGGCAGTGAACTTTGTTAGGCTTCTGCTCCTTTTCCTGAGACTGGCATCCCAGTATGTGACCTGGATCTGAGTATGGACAAAGCAACAGAGTCCTGTCTCAGGGATAGCAGAGCTCTCTGCAGTCTCCCCTGACTCCCTTACCTTCCATGGGTTGAGTGCTCTGGAAGCAGCTGCTAGGTGACTCTCTTCAGAGTGGCTCCCCTGATCCTCTGGTCCCCTGGGGCTCTGAGGCCTGAGCTGAACTGGGCTTCCCTCTCACTCTGGCATGGCAGAGTTTTCCTGATGACTTTCCCAGTTATCTTTGAAAATACCTGGGCTGAGAGTTCTGGAAATCACCACCACAATGCTGTGTACCCAGGTGCCCCATGACCTGTTCCTAAATGACTGGAGCTGGTTGCTTCAGTGTGGCCTAGGCTGTGCTGTGGGACCTTTCTAACTCTAGAACCCTGTGGATTTTCTAGGTTGTTTTTGGCTGGAAAATTGTTTCAGTCTTTTTGTGGGTTCTGCTACTCTAGAATTTGGTTAGAATCATTATTTAAAGGAATTTGGAGGCAAGTCACTCTAGGGAAACTTGAAGGAATCCCTACCTTTATTCTGCCATCTTGGCTTTGACCTGTTTGATTTTTAAAATCATTTTTTTTCTCTTTTTTAAAAATTGCTTTCTTTAGCTCTTCTAGGAATTTTAGACTTGTGTTCTATCTGCACTTTTCCTTTGATTCTTTTCTTATATATATTTTCATGCCATTGTCTTCTTGAATGTGTTTTGAGTTTCCCTGTCACCCTAGAAACTTTTTATAGTAGAGTTTTTGTTGTTTGCTAATTTTTCCAGTCTATTTCTTCCATTTGGACTTTATTTTAGAGTTGAGTTCTGTTCAGCTCTGGGGAGAGGAATTGGGTGATGGTGGTAGGAGTGGATAGCCACCTTGAGGTTCTGTGGCTGTTTGGACTATGGGTTTCAGTTACTCCAGGATATTGTGATTCAGGGAGTCTTCTGATTATCCTCTTGGTCTATGTTCTGGTCCTTATCCAAGTAGGGCCTTTACTCCTTTATGGTCTCAGACTACAACTCTTTCTCTCCTTGGAATTGTGACCTGAAACTAGATAACTGGTATAAGAACTACCAAATGATTGTACCAGTGCCAGCATAGGGTCTCCTGTACTATATTTCTGACCACATATCTAGTGTCTTAGGTGCTGAATACTGCTGGTGTTGTTGCTGCCTCTAGGTCCAACAACCAGATTTGCTTCTGATAAGCTGTGCTCTCGGTCATTGGAGGTTTTCAGAGATTTAAAACTGGAATCAAAATTAGAGTGGAGAAACCAGAACTTTTCCCCTGGTACCCAATTTAAAGGGCACTGAATTTGGAGGACACTGACAGAGTCCAATCTTTCAGTAGTAAAGAAATAGGGTTTGTAAAGTAATTAACAGGGATTATTAGTTAAAACAGAATTCGATGGTACTAGGTGAGGAGAGAACTCAGGCAACTCTAGTTATGCTCTTCTTCATATCCCTCACCTGGTTGATTAGAAACTAATCAGACTGAGACTTTATCTTATGTGAACCTGTTGGAGTCAAAGAGTTTTGAATATAACTGAGTAAGGGCTTAATCATCTATGAGAGAGTGGGCTTGATAGTTGAGATGAAAAAGAGGAGAGGATTTCTCTGGGATGATGGCAGAATTTTCATTGGAAGAGGCGATGGGGTGAGGGAGGGTATATCTTCTTTCATTCTTCTTGGGGAGGGAATTAAATTGGGATTCAAGTTCAACAGGTGATTATTTGACCTTTAAAAATCCTATCACTTCTTGTTCTCATCTTTGGGGATCACTGAGGCTTGATATCACTATTCATTTTTGCTTATGGGAGTTGGACTGCCTCTCAAGAAGTAGATTCCATTTTATTGGAGTTCTTCCATCAAAATGGTCAAACAATTATTCCTTCATTGGTCCAAATTGTAACCCTTCTATATATGCCCATTCTATGTGATCCCCATCTTGTCCTTAATCTGTCAGTTATAAGGGGCTTTCTGATACATTCTCTCACCACCATTGTGAGGATATTCACTAAGTTTGAAGTATGTTTTCTGTTGTTGTCATTGTTGCTATTATCTCACAGTTTTCTATATGATTAGTCCATTTTTTTTTAGTCTCTATATTTCTTAACCATCTCTACTCTAACTCTTCCATGCTAGGCCTCACCTATCATATGTTTTAGTCTGCTCATTCTCCCCCTATATGTACCTATCTCCCCTTTGTCCTTTGGGTGATACTTTTCTTCAGAGTTAGATTAGTGTTCTATGACTTGTAGTTATACCAGAACACTAGGATATTGCAAGTATATGAAAGATGGACCTTGATTTTGGGAAGAAGCTCAATTTAGTAAAAGAACTTTGCAATTTCCCAAAGGAAGACTACTGTACTTTTTTCTCTTTTTTTAATTCACTGTTGAATAAAATAACTGTCTGTTAAAAAGAGATAAACAGATAGACATATTCACAGTTATTCACATACACACATACTTGCAAACATATATAAAATATATAACCACGTGTATGTGCTTGCAATGTGACTTAGTGAATAGGGTGATGAACATTGAATCAGATAAACCCAAATTCAAATATTACCTTAGATACTTTCTGGCTATGGTGACTCTGGGAAAGTATCTAACCTTTTTGAAACTCAATTTTCTCATATATAAATTGTGACTAATAGTAGCACCTGTCTTTTAGGGTTACTGTAAGGATCAAATGATAGTATTTATGAAGCATTTTGTGTTTTATAATATGAAATATCTTTAGGTAATAATATATACAAGATTACATACAATATATACTACACATGTTCATGCAATATACATCTCTGTATATACACAGAAATACAAACAGGAAATATACACACACATACATGTGGCACACGTGACACAATTTATAGACAGGAATATGTATTTCTTCACACATGCAATAGACATGTATCTATATGTGTACACATGTATATGTCTAAAATAGAAAAATGCAAACACATAAAATGAAATTATTAAAATATAAATTATATGACTATAAAATATAAATTATATAAATATAATATATAATGTAAATTACATATACATATGCATTACATATACATATACATCATGTATATGTATATGTAAAAATTTATGAGGGATGTTCTTCTATGCCAATCTATTTCCTTCCCCCAGATTCTCTGCTCAGCTGAGGGTGAATTTTCTACTACTTTTCCCGGGTTGTGAAATTTCCTATTTATGGCTCTGATGATCTCTAGTCAAAGATGTTAGAGAAAGGGTTTGTGTAGCAGGCATTGGGTTGGTTCAATTATCTTTAAAGGTCCTTTACAACTCTATGATACTAACATTCCCATGATTCTAAGTTTGACTTTAGCCTTAGACTCTGCTACTCTGTTGCTCCCACTTTGTCTCTTCTTCCAAAAGTCCAGGCTAGAGTTCTTTTATCCTCTCCCTTTTCTGATTTTCATTTAATACAGATTGAACCCTCCTGGAAAAAGAATTTCTGTCTGATGGGTTTTGGGTGGACTGACTGTAAAAACAGTGATTCTGTAATAGCTGAAAATAATAGATCTCCTCTGATGGAATCACAGAACTACTTCTCACATTTCATTTTGTATTATAGTTGTTTGTGTACTGTCTAATCTCTTCTACTGAGCTTTTAGGAGGGTAGGGATTCTCCCAAAATAACTACAAAATGAAATGAAATATAAATAATGCCAAAGAGTGGGTGTACAAACAGGTGTTCTGAGAGCCTAGAGGAGGGAGTGATGACTTCTGAGAGACATCAGTTCCTGTTGGAGGAAGGAAAGGATGTAATTCATGAAAGTCAGTCATATAAAGTGCCTCCTGCCCTTCTCCTTCTGCCCACATTCTGTTCCCTGGTTATTCAACCAATCTTGCTTCTCAGGAGTTCAAATTCAGATCTTTCTTGCCTTCCATCTTCTCTCACCAATAAAAACCCAAACAACTGAAAGGATGCTGAGTCAAGTTTTGTGTTTGCCTGAAATCAGGTACTAGATATGTGGCCGTGGCCAAACTATTTAACCTCTATGAGGACTAGGTTCTTCATGTAACAAATGAGAATAATAATAATAATAATAATATGTATACTACATACCTCTCAGGGCTGTTTCTAAGAAAGCACTTTGTAAATCTTAAGGTTCCAAAGAGGCATTATTATTATTATTTCATTCTTTCTAAATTAATTTTAACAGGAAAGGATGATCTAACATTGCTCTTTTATGATAACACATTTATTTTCACTAAGTATTTGTTTCACTAAGTATGAAGGGTGTTTTTTTGGTTGTTGTTAATGCTGTTGGTGTTGTAGCCTTCTGGGGACAATGACTTCACCAAAGGAATGCAGAATTTTTCAAATAATAAACACTCAATCAAAAATCATTTATACTATGTGCAAGGACTATTCAAGGTTCTGGGAATATAAAGACAAAATTTAGTCTCTGTCCTCTAGGAATTTATTGCTGTTACTTGTCCTCAAAGATACCATGACAAGCAAGAGAATTGAAATAAGTGAGGGGGTGTTGTGCTAAGTCACCTCTCTTTCTCCTCCAGAACCATCTGGAATCAGTGGCCAGATATGGATTAGGACGACTGGAGATGTTCTTCTCTCTCTTTTTTTTTTTAGATTTTTTTTTTTGCAAGGCAAATGGGGTTAAGTGGCTTGCTCAAGGCCACACAGCTAGGTAATTATTAAGTGTCTGAGACTGGATTTGAACCCAGGTACTCTTGACTCCAAGGCTGGTGCTTTATCCACTATGCCACCTAGCTGCCCCTGAGATGTTCTTCTCTTGAACTTTACATTCAGGTTGGTAAAGAAAAAAGGAAGGAACAAATACATTTTTAAGTACATGCAAAATTGATGCAAATTGATCAGACCTAGTCAATAGCTGGAATCACTGAAGTTGTATGTAGAAATAGGTAATTTGAGCTGATTTAAGATTGATTTACTTCACTGGCAAAGGCTTGGTCTTCAGGCCTGGATATATGATCATGGATAAAATCATGGCTTCAATTTTTTCATATGAATGGGGATAATAAAATTTGTACTATTACTTCCCTTACTGAAACCTAGGCTTAGATCAGATGTTATAGAGAAAGGTCAAAGTGGATGAAAAGTGAGGGAAAAGCTTAGGTAGAAAGATAGGGACTGGAGTTAAATTGTAGGAGTTTAAGAGGTGAGTGGGTGGAGATGATTTGAAACATAAAGCACAGAAGTTTAGCAGTGAAATTTTTTCCTATTTTTAAGAATTGTTCTTTCATTTAATCCTTCCTTCTCTTCCTCTGTCTTATCGTGGTGAGGTGGCAGCCCTGGGCTCTTCAGGGTTATGCCAGTAGAACACAAACTTTAGCTGGTCCTATGGAGCTACAATGACTTCAATATAGTTCAGGTTATAAGCTTCATGAAGATCTGGTCTAACAACCTATCCCCAGAAAGTTGGCTACTAATATTACTATTTTTTTCCAGCCACATCAATCTATCAAGTCCATTTACTGTCTAATTTAATTCAATTAATGTTTATTAAATGTCTTCTATGTGCAAGTCATGATACTAGGTCATGGGAACAAATAGACAGAAATGAAATATTATTCCTTGTCCTCAAGGAGGTCACATTCTACTAAAGGATGGAGGAGTTGTGAGTTATGCCAGTGGAAGAAGCATTCATAGTGACAAAATTGAGGCTTCTTGAAGTCAGACTGATAGAATTTGGATCTAGATGATCTATCATATAGTCCAAATTTCTTATTTTATAGATGAGGAAACTAAGAGATGGTGTGATCCCCCAAATTTCAAGATAGTAAGAATTACAGGCAGAATTTGAATTTAAGCCCTCTAACTCCAGAGACAGCACTTTTGTGTATCTTATGGTTAAGAGAGTTTTAAGTAAGTGATTTGTTCAAGGTTGTAGATGTAGGAAGTAGTAGAGCCCTAATTCAAAAACTCAGGTTTTCTTGACTCTAAATGTTTTTTTAGTACATATGTATTAAACCACAAGATGAATTGCTAGTTGCATCTCCACTTTTTTTTAAGACTGGTGCTTCTGAGCTATTTGATGCCAGATCTCAAAGCATGAGTAATATTATCTTTCTGGTATCAATCCATATGGAGGCTTGGTTAGTCTGCTTCTAAGAATGTCTAGGGACAGATAGGTGGCATAGTGGATAGAGTGCCAGCTTGAAGTCAGGAAGTCCCGAGTTCAAATCTGTCCTCAGACACTTGCTACCTGTGTCATCCTGGGCAAGTCATTGAGCCCTCTTTGCCTCAGTTTTTTTTATTTGCAAAGTAATCTGGAGAAGGAAATGGCAAACCACTCCCATGTCTTTGCCAAGAAAACTCCTAACGGTATCAACAGTTCATACATAATTGAACAAAGCCAATAAAGGATATATAATGGAAGGGTTCTGCTCTTGATTCAGGATATGTGCAGGAATCTTTTCTTTCCTGTCAACTTACATGATGACAGAGAAGTTTTTTTTGACTGTTGAACTAGATGCTCTGGAGTACATAAAAGAGTTTGCCAGTAATTAGAGCATCTGAGATGAGGAACAACCTGTTTGACTCATCCTAATTGTATATTAACAGACTTACACTACACGTAAAAAAGGGCCTCTTCCATTAGCTATGCCACCTTCAGAAGTGAACTTGATGGGGGGAATATCTGGAGCAATTACTATTTTTTTTTGGCAAGGCAATGAGGTTAGGTGACTTGTCCAAGAGCACCTCACTTGTAAGTATCAGGTGTCTGAGGTCTGAACTCAGGTGCTCCTGACTCCAGGACCGGGGGTCCATACATTGAGTCACCTAACTGCTCCCCTTTTGTTTTGTTTTTAATTACTAAAAGTTTGAATCCATTCTCTCTAGGGATTTAAAGTGGTTGAAGAGACTGAAACCTGAGTATTGGAGGTTTTTGTGCTTTGGATTTTACTATATCTTCTCAGTAAATAATCATTTGTAAAAAATTAAGTGGTATTATTTAATTGGTACTGAGGAAAGATTAACTGGCTAATTGGCATTGGGGTGGTAATCACTGGCAAGTGATAAATGATATTGGAGAAAAACATACTGATAGGGATTTGTGACTGTATTATAAGAACTCAAGGGCCCCTCAGGGTTACCCCTGGAATCTTGTGGGAGGAGAACAGTGGGCACAATATAGGGAGATGGCATGCCAGTGTAATATATGTTGCGAGAATGAGCTAAAAGCAACCTATACGTGCTATAAATGTTTGTTTGGTGACTTCCCCAAAAATGTAGTAAATACCTATCTGGAGTCAGTGGATCTGGGTTCAAGGCCTGCCTCTGTAGCCTGTGACTTGTGTGATGTTAGACAAAGTAATTTAGGCTCTCTGAATCTTGGTTTCCTTATCTATAGAATTAGAGTTGAAGTAGATGACCTTGAAGATTTTTCCCTACTCCAAATCTTTTATATCTCCTTTTTACCCCCATCTTTAGAATGAAACATATGGAGAACACTCAGCAAATGCTTGTTGGATTGAAGATGTGACTGAAAGGAGAGGCACTATGATGGTGGTGGAAAGACTGCTGGACCTGAAATGAGGAGAGATCTGGTTTCCAATCCTGTCTCTGATACTGTTTGTCCATGGGCAGACTTCTTAAGTTCTCTGCTCTTCAGTTTCCTTATCTATAAAATGGGGATAATAAAACCATTTGCAATTCTTTAACCAGTTTGTTGTGAAGCTTAAATGAAATAATACAGGTAAATAATACAGGTAAAGAGCCTTGCAATCTTAAAATGCTACTTAATATTATTGTATTCATTTACATTGTCTTTTGGTTTTTCAGCAATATTTGTTATTACTTCTTTGACACAGGCAAGGAAAATAATAAAATGCATTGAAATCAGTTTGTATAAAAAACACACCTCTTTAGTAGTTAGGGCAGTAAATTATAGACATAGGATTCAATATAGACCATAAATTGGATATTTTAGTGTGAACAGAGTGATGTCTAACATTCCTCTGGGGATTTGACTGTATTTCCTAAGCTTTTGTTCACTATATCAAGAGTCTTTTCGATAAAGCAGCCTCACTGCTTGACATCTGCACAAACCTTTCCATGTTTCAGCAAATCTAACCAGGTTGGCCCAGGAAATATTTTCTAAATAATGCCCCTAAATGACTACTAGGTTGGGAAGGTGAACAAATGGGGACATTCACAGTCACAGTTATTTCATATTTCCTGCCTTTGATCTATTTAAAGCAACCTAAAATAAGTAGGGTATTGTGTTTGACCTTGACACTGGCTAGAAAGTTTCCTGGGTGGTGAACAGAAAGGTCATTAGACTGTATAGGGAACTTCTGCTTCTGCTACTGTTGAAAACCATGATTAAGAAAACACTGTTTTGGTTTTTTTTTTGGGGGGGGGGGGCGATTGTTTTAGATTTGTCTTTTCAATTAGCAGGGCTTTATTTGCATGTAGACAGACACCCAACCCTAGATGCCTTCTTGGATCCATTGTTTGAGTAATGGGAGCAGTTGGCTCAGGCTAATTTCTAGGGAGAATCAGCCTATAATGGTGAAGAGAGCACCAAATGTGGACCCAAGAGACCCAGGATCAGTGCATTAACTAGATCTACCAATTAATAATACATAACTTTAGGCAAGTCACTTCACCTCCAGGATCCTCAGTTTCCTTACAGTATAGAGATACCCTTGCCTCCCAGAAAAATAGGTGTTATGAGGAACAAGTGAGATTCTATATGTGAAAATGCTTTATAATAGGAATATACCTGTAAAGTATTATTTTTATTGTTTATTCATTTTCATATAGAAGTGACCCTGAGTCCTCTAGAGGTTTTGCTGGAGGAATGTAAGCTCTAGCAGAGGCTACTAAACTTAGAATGCTTTGAGTAGGAACCTAGTAATAGATCATTTGTCTGTCATTTGAAGACTAGTTTCATTAAATTTGGAGAGGCTCATTACTAATTTGACTGCAACCTGATTTTTTTAAACAAACCATCCCTTCCTGTAGTTGGGTTCCATCTACAAAAGAATTCCTTCAATGACATACCTGACAATGACACCTGATCTCTATTTGAAGAGCTCCAAGTATGGGGACCCCACTTTCTCTCTAGGCAACCCATTCCTTTCAGGGAAGTTTTTATTGTTAGGAAATTTTTCCTGAAATTGAGCCTAAATTTCCATGTTTTTCAAATCATCATTCCTAGTGTACTCTTTAAGGACAGATGGCACAATCTAGTCCCCCTTCTAAATATTAGCCTTAAAAATATTTGAAGAAATCTACCCCCTATGCCCATGAGTGTTCTTTTATTCAGGATAAGTATGCATATGCACATGCATATGTATGTATATGTAGGGGATAAGAAATTCCTCTTAGTAGTGGTATTGCTAGATTGCACATTTTTTTTGCCCTTTGGACATAATCCAAATTGCTCTCCAAAAAGACTGGATGAGTCCACAGCTCCACCAACAATGTATTAGTGTCCCAGATTTCCCACATCCCTTCCAACATTGATCATTTTCCTTTCTGGTCCTATTGGCCAGTCTGAGAGGTATGAGATGGTACCTCAGAGATGCTTTAATTTGCATTTGAGAGTGAGGTTTTGCACAACTCTGCTTCACTTAAATATAATTTATGCATGAGTCAAAAGACCCCACCCATATTATTTTACCATTTTTTTTAACCCACCTCAAAGTCCTGAGCAATGGGCAAATGATGAGGAAGCAGAAGCAGATAAACTTAGAATTGTATTCACAACTTAATACACAGGTGACCTAGATCAAAGGGTTGTCTTCTCACTGAACTGAAGCAGTACTGGGATTTGGCAGTCCCCTGAGTTTCTGAATAGCTTTTTTAGAAGGACCACATAGCTCATTTCCTGGCTATAGGGGAAAAGGGGCTAGAAAAGTTGCCCTAAAAATTGTCTGCTTCATCCAGCTATGGTTTGCTTATCATAGTACAGGGGGATCCTACTTTGTGGTTGAAACAAAAACAAATTTACAAAAAATTTTGCAAGATGATTTCACTCACTATTGGTACATGGAATATTCACACGTTTAGGGACATCAAGAATTCCAGTAAACTTGAAAGATGAAAAACTCTTATTATAAGAGAACTTAGTAGGTATTAAATCAAAGTCAGAGTTGGGTATACATTTTTCTGGAGAGGGAACAGTAATGGGGAGCACAATGAAGTTAGCTTAAGTTTTGCTATCAAAAGTAATCTAGTCAATAAATTTGCATGTCTACTAAAAGTTGACAAATTTATTGCCACTTACAAGAAAGCCATCATTGTTAGTGCTTATGTTCCCACCTCAATGAACCTTGTTGAGGTCAAAGAAAAATTTTATGAAGACCTGGAGCCCTTCATCATCAATATGCTGAAAGAGGACATGCTTATAATTCTGGGTGACCTTAATGCCAGAGCAGGCACAAACTGCAAGACGTGGCAGGGAGTCCTTGGGAGGAAGAGAACCAGAAACAGCAACAGCAATGGTCATATACTACTAAAGACTTGTGTGTCTCATGATCTTATCACCAACATTGTCTTCAAGCTACCTAATTGTAATAAAACGTCATGGATGCACACTCATAGCAAACACTGGCATTTAAAAGACTGTATCATTTTCAGAGACAGACAGGATATGAAAATGATGAAGGTGATGTGTTGTGCAGAGTTCTGGACTGATCATAGACTTATTCTCTCCAAGCTAAACATTTGTAGTAAACAAAAGTGGTAGGACCCAAGGTAAGATGACTATCAGAAAACTTGATGTCAACAAATTAGAGCAGTTCTCCAAGCAAGAAAAATTTGTTGTTAACTTAGAAGGAAAGTTGAACCAACATACAGTTAACAATAGTTCATCTGGGCCAGAACACTTGAAAATATCAAGATTAGCTTGATGAAAATAATGGGACAATTCAGATACTGCTAAAGGAAAAATGATTAACTTCACAGGTTTTACCAACAGGATAGTTTTCAGTCTCTAAGAAGGCACAATTTAACTCCATCAAAAGGCAAGTGCAAGTGAAACTTAAGAGAGCTGCAGGATTCTTGGCTTAGTAAGAAGGCAGATGAAATAGTTTTATGCTGATAGTAACAATCCAAAGTGTTTTTATGATGCCCTGAAGATTATTTATGGGTCAGAGACTTATGGTGTATCTCAATTACTCAGTGCTGTTGGAGCCACATTGATTAATGATTAATATTTGATCCTGGAGACATGGGCTAAATACTTCCATAGTGTTCTCAACAGACTGTCATCAATCAATTCTGAAGTCATTGACCGTATACCTCAGATTGAAGTTAATTTCTCTCTAGCTGATCTTCCAACTGAAGAGGAAATTTTGAATGTCATTTGGCTCTTCTTGGGTGGCAAATCACTTGGTGCTAATTGCATTCAAGATTTACAAGACAGGGGATCCATTGCTCATACAAAAGCTGGCTGAAATATTCAGGATTATATGACAAGAGAAAGTTATTTCCCAAGAGTTCAAGGATATCTCCATTATCATCCATTTCTGTAAAGGAAAGAGAAATAGGTTCTCCTGTGACAGTCACTGAGCTCTCTCTCTCTCTCTCTCTCTCTCTCTCTCTCTCTCTCTCTCTCTCTCTCTCTCTGTCACTGCTGCCAGGATTCTTGCCAGAGTCTTCCTAATAGACTGATCTTTTACCCGGAGAATGGTCATCTACTTGAGAGCCAGTGTGGTTTCAGAAAAGGCTGAGTAACAGTCAGATATTTGCTGCCAGACAACATCAGAAAAAATGCCAAGACCCATATAGAGATCTGTGCACAATATTCATAGATCTAAAAGGCCTTTGACACAGTCAGTTATGAGGCTTGTGGAAAATTATGGCAAAATTTGGTTGCCTGGAGAAGTTCATCATCTTCATGACAAATGCTTGCACAGGGTCTGGATAATAGACAATACTCCCAGTCATCAATGGTGTGAAGCAAGGCTATGTGCTTGTCCCCATGCTTTTTAGTATGATGTTTTCAATCATATTGTCAAACTCCTTTTATGAGGACAAACACAGCATCAAGGTCAGCTACTGCATTTATGATGTTATTTAACTTGTACCAAGTACGTAACAAAAATGGGTACAAAAAGCATGGCATAGTCAAACAAGAATAATGTTTGAGTATTATGGCTCAGAATGTGTTGAAGTGTTAAGATGATGTGCTCTACTCTTTCCTCTATTTTTTAATAAAATAAATAAAATAAAATAAAAATATTTTAGTACCCTAAATATGAAAACATAATAGATAAATACATAAGTAAAAGAAGTAATTTAAAATAAAATTCAGAGCAAAGAGAAGAGTCAAAGAAGGTATAGGCTCACTTCTCAGGATGGATGAAATATTCTACTTGAACCCAGATAGCAGCACTAGGGAAAAAGGGTGAATGTTGCCAAAAAAAGAAAATACATTTAGACCTGATATTGGGAATAGCTAACCATTTCAATTATGCATAAGTTTAATGGCTTTCCCCTCATTAGAAGTTAAATGATAGCAGAATAACCACTTCTTGGGTCTGTGATAGAGAGTTTTCTTGCTCAGCTATGTGTTTGACCAGATAGTCTCTTGAATTCTTTCCTAAATCTGAAATTCTGTGATTTTAAATTGTGAAGAGGTGATTATGCTGTACTAAGAACAAAATCTGAAGACTCTATGTGTGAAGTTACTACAATTGTAATCAAAACTTAGAACACAATTAATTTGATACCTATTTTATCTTCCTATATAATTATTGTGATGTATCCATAAATGACTATAATTAGCATTATTTTGTGCAGTCAAATCATATTGTAAAAGTTTTCCCCTCTTTATTAGCTCTTCAGTAGCTATAATCAGGTCAGCATTGGTGGTTATTCCTATTTAATCATTGTATGAACATATTGCCATTCACACAAGTTAAAACTTACCAACTGCTGTAATTCCTTTGCTCCTCAAACCCATATCTGCCAACAAGACCCAAAGTTGAAGACCTCTGAGTTCCACCAGCACGTTCTCATATTTCCATAAGGGAGTCATTCCTTCCCTTTCTCACCTTCCAAATCCTCTTCCTTTAATAGATGCTTCCTTCTTCCTTCAATTGTAACCTGTTTATATTGGGTGCTGGGAAGCCTGAAGGAGTCCATGAGCCTGTGGATTGCTTGCCTCAGAAGTGACAGGATGATCACTAAATGGGGGTGGGGTGGGGAGATGAGAAAGTTGGTGATCAAAGGAAATGTCAAGATGATAAAAGACTGAGTTCCTGGAAAGAAAAGAGGTGTTGGGGTAAAGTGTTAGAAGAGAGGCAAGGGAGAAGGAAAAAGATGCCTACTATCTCTTCTAAACCTGTAGCCAGGAAATATCTCTTTCAAAATATTTATCATAATTGTAAAGCACTTAACTCAGTATCTGGCACATGGTAAAAGTCATATAAATATTGGGAATTATTATTGTTGTATATGCACACAACATAACAAAACATGCATATAATTACTTCCTTTTTCAATGACCTGTGATTTAATCAATGAGGGAACTTCCTCCATGCAGGTAGTAGGCACATTTTGACTTAATAGAAAGTCTGAGGATTGTAGAGGCTGGAAAATTCCATAGCCTGTGACCTATAATGATGAACCTCTTTGACCTTAAGTAGCCTGTTCCTCCAGTGATGGATGTCACTCGATCTATTATATAAACTCATCTAACTTGGAAGGATTTCTCTGGTCCATTGGCAAGGCCATCAATAACTCAAAACTACCTTCATGTCATGTTGAGGCATGAGAACAGACTTTTGGGAGAGCATATACAAATAGTATATGTAGAACACAGAAGTATCAAATATGCATGTACATGTTCCTGAGATGTCATGGTCACAATGAGTGATGCCATGACTTATTGTTATTTTGAATGCAACTTGAAGTATATAATGGAATTTTGGGACCCCTTAAATTTGGTCATAGCCTCTAATGCTATTTGTTTTCCCTTCCTCTTTGAAGAACCAACAACTAGATTTGTGATTTCTTAAGTGTAGAGAGCTTGCAGGAAAAAGCTCCCTTTACCAATGCACTTTTGCATCTCTGCAATTTCTAGTCTTAGAGGTGCTGAGAGATTGTATGATGACTTACCCAGCACCACACACACACACACACACACACACACACACACACACACACACACACAGACACAGAGTATTTGTCAGAGGTAGTACCTGAATCAAGGTCTTCTTCACTCTGAGCCCAGCATCCATTACAGCAATCTTCACTCTCTGTAGTGTCTAAAATTCCTCTATAAAAGGCAAAGACATTCACCCTACAATGAACAATAAAGGACTTAAGAATTCACATATCTTGGTGAGTTAACACATGCATTTGATGAATGTTTGGCCACAATATCTCTTTTCCTTTCTCTCCTGGGGAGAGAACATTAGAATCTGCAAGATTAGAGGACACTGAAGACTCTATTTTCTCTCTTGTGCCTATTAAAATTCTACTTCTCCTTTACAACTCTGGTCAAAAGGTATATCTTGATGACATCTTCTTTCACTTTCATCTTCCCTGCTTCCTTCATCTTCACCTGCTTTTGTGCCCTCCTGTAACATGGTATAGAAGTATCGGTGTGGATATAAAAGAAAGGGCACTGGATCAGGAGTCCTGATTTACACATTAGCTGTGCAATTTTAGTAAAATCAATGGATTTAAAATTGGAAGATGATTCTTTTAGGTCATCTAGTCCAACCTGCTCAATTTCTTATGAGAAAATTGATGCCCCAAACTGTTAATGGCTTTCTCAAGGTCACAAATGGATGGTAAGAAGAGGCAGAATTTTGATCCATGATCCATCCATGTTGATCCCATTTGATCCAAATTCTGTGTTTTCCCAAATCATTTTACCTCAAGAACCCTCAGTTTCTTCATAGGTTAAACGGGATCAATAATAATTGCATTACCTTCTTGCCAGATTTATTATGAGGATCAAATAATAGAAGGTGAGGAAATGATTCAAGGATGAGCTATGGCTAGAGGACGCTCATTATGAGTTAATTATGTTGGTGGTTCATATCACTTTAAGCCCTTTGAGAGCAGAAGCCTTGTTCTATGTAGAATTTATAACTTGG
Source organism: Macrotis lagotis (assembly GCF_037893015.1). NCBI lineage: Eukaryota > Metazoa > Chordata > Mammalia > Peramelemorphia > Peramelidae > Macrotis > Macrotis lagotis. The sequence continues at coordinate 256,476,776 of NC_133658.1, read as the reverse complement.
AGATTGCAGGATCTCAGAATCTGGAACTTCAGGATTCTCAGAGTCCTCATTGGACCATGGATTTTAAGAGTAAGGGATGAGAGAGTTGTCAGATAGTATAATCCTTGATAACCTTAGGTTGTTGCTCAACTGTGTCTGACTTTTCATAATCACATTTGGGATGCCATTTCCTTCTCTAGTTCATTTGACAGATGAGTTAACAGAGGAGGCAAATAGGTTTAAGTGATTTGTCCAGGGTCATACAGCTACTAAGTGTATGAGGATCCTTGTGACTTCAGGTCTGGCACTCTATCCACTGAACTGCTTAACTGTCCCCTTAATCTTATAGATGAGGTTAAAAAGGGAGCCAAGGAAAGGGAAGAGATTTTTCTAAGATCATATTGGCTGGTTTTTGAATGATGGGCATTACCAGGTCCATTCTACAAGCCCTTCTAACATGGTGTTATTTTCCAGAGCTTATACTCCATTTGGTATCCTTGGTCCTCTGGGCCAAATGAACTTTCACAGGACAAGCCTTTAAGGTAGAGACAAGACAGCCTAGGTCTTCTGACTCCAAGAACACTATGTCCCAGGTCATCTAGGCCACTCATAACTGAAAAAGAATTTTCTTTATAATATCCCAATCAAGTGCTCATTCAATCTCAACTTGAAAATCTCCAGTGATGGGAAACCAAGCACTTCCCAAAGGAGTCTTTCCAATTTTGGAGAGCTCATTATTAGAAAGTTTTTCTTTCATCAAACTGAAATCTGCTTCTTTAGAATTTACTGTCTCTTCTGGTGTAGCCCTGTGGGACCAAGCAGAACAGGCCCAATCCTTCTTCCACAAGACAATCCTTAAATGCCTGAAGACAGTTATCATTTTCTCCCTAAGGCTTCACTTCTTGTTAAACACCCACAGTTTCTTCCGCTGATTCTTGTGTGTCCTAGTTTCTGGTGCTTTCTCTTTGGGTTGCCCTCCTCTGGATGTGCTCCAGTATGTCAGTGTTCTAACAAAAAATATGCCTTTTAGAATGGACACAATATTCTAGATATTGTGACCAGAGAAGGATAGAATAGGGCTATCAGCTTCTTTGTTCTGGATATTATGCCTTTTTTATGAAAACCTAAGAATGTGTTAGCATGCATGACAAAAAAGAAGAAAGGAAAAGAAACAATTGTTAAACATCTACGGTCTTCCAGAGAGAAAGAAAACAAACATTTAGCACCTACTGTGCTAAGCACTTTACAAATATTATTTCCCTTAATCCTTACTACAACCCAGGGAATTAGGTGCTATCATTAGCTCCATTTTAGAATTAAAGAAAATGAAGCAAACATAGGTTAAATGACTTGCCTAGTGGTCATACAGCTAAGTATCTGAGAATGGATTTGAACTCAGTTCTTTCTGACTCCTATCCATCATACCACATTGTTGTTATTCTTGAGTTCTTTCAGTCCTGTCTGACTCTTTGAGACCCCATTTGGGGTTTTCTTGGCAAAGATACTGGAGTGGTTTGCCATTCCCTTCTCCAGATTATTTTATAGATGAAGAAACCAAGGTGAAAAAAATGGATAAATAAGTTGCTCAGGATCACAAAGCTAGTAAGTGTCTGAGGCTGGATTTGAACTCAGGAAGATAAGTCTTCCTGATTTCAGAACTGGCATTCTATCCTAGCTGCCCCATTATGACACAGTAGCCATTTAATAAATGCTTCCTAAATTGAGTTGGGCCAGGTTCCTGAAATGGAAAAGGAATGTCATTAAGAGAGGAAAGAAATAATAAGGAAAACTGAAGACTCAGAAGAAAAACTTTCCCTATTTTATGTATCAACTATTTTTAGGTATGGCTGTTTTCATCTATGTGCAAAAGGTATATCATGTTCTTCATGGTCAATATGTTTTAATAGTTTAATAATTATTTAATAATTATTCTTAAAATCATTAAATAATTCCTTGTAAAGGAGATACTTTATATATGACTGGATAAATTTATTTCCCCCTTATTATAGATCTTGGATAATACTATAAATATTTAAAATGTTTTATACTATAATTTTTTTTTAGGTTTTTGCAAGGCAACAGAGTTAAGTGGCTTGCCCAAGGCCACACAGGCAATTATTAAGTGTTTGAGGCCAGATTTGAACTCAGGCACTCCTGACTCCAGGGCCAGTGCTCTTTGCACTGTGCCACCTAGTTCTTTCCACTGTGCCACCTAGACACCCCCCATATACAATAATTTTTTTATTTTTTATTTTTTAGGTTTTTGCAAGGCAAATGGGGTTAAGTGGCTTGCCCAAGGCCTCATAGCTAGGTAATTATTATTAAGTGTCTGAGGCCAGATCTGAACTCAGGTACTCCTGACTCCAGGGCCAGTACTCTATCCCCTGTGCCACCTAGTTGCCCCTACTATAATTTTTTAAAGAAAGATTTTATTTATTTTGAGTTTTACAGATTTTCCATCATTCTTGCTTCACTCCACCCACTCCCCCACAGAAGGCATTCTGTTAGTCTTTACATTAGTTCCATGACATACATTGATCTCAGTTGAATGTGATGACAGAGAAATCATATTCTTAAGGAAGAATAATAAAGTATGAACTTTCTTTTCTAATTTGATGGTAATAGTCTTTGGTCTTTGTTCAAAGTCTATAATTCTTTCTCTGGATACAGATGGTATTCTCCATTGAAGACAGCCCAAAATTGTCTCTGATTGTTGCATTGAGGGGATGAGCAAGTCCATCAAGGTTGATCATCACCCTCTTGTTGCTCTTTGAGTGTACAATGTTTTTCAGGTTCTGCTCATCTCACTCAGCATCAGTTCATGCAAATCATTCTAGGCTTCCCAGAATTCTCATCCCTCCTGGTTTCTAATAGAACAATAGTGTTCTATGACATACATATACCACAGTTTGTTAAATCATTCCCTAATTGAAGGACATTCACTAAATTTCCATTTTTTTGCCACCACAAACAGGGCTGCTATAAATATTTTTGTACAAGTGATGTTTTTACCTTTTTTCATCATCTCTTCAGGGTATAGACCCAGTAGTGGTATTGCTGGGTCAAAGGGTATGCACATTTTTGTTGACCTTTGGGCATAATCCCAAATTACTCTCCAGAAAGGTTGGATGAATTCACAGCTCCACCAACAAAGTATTAGTTGTCCCAGATTTCCTGCATCCCTTACAATATTGATCATTGTCCTTTCTGGTCATATTGGCCAGGCTGAGAGGTGTGAGGTAATATCTAAGAGATGCTTTAATTTGCATTTCTCTAATTAGTAATGATTTGGAGCAATTTTTCATATGACTATGGATTGCTTTGATTTCCTCAGCTGTAAATTGCCTTTGCATGTCCTTTGACCATTTGTCAATTGGGGGAATGGCTTGTTTTTTTTGAAAATTTGACTCAGTTCTCTGTATATTTTAGAAATGAGTCCTTTGTCAGAAATACTAGTTGCAAATGTTGTTTCCCAATTTACTACATTTCTTTTTTATCTTGGTTACAGTGGTGTTGTCTGTACAAAAGCTTTTTAATTTTAATATAATCAAAATTACCTAGTTTGTTTTGAATGATGTTCTCTATCTCTTCCTTGGTCATAAACTGTTTCACTTTCCATAGATCCGACAGGTAAACCACTCCTTATAATATTGCTTATAATATTGATTTTATGTCTAAATCCTGTATGCATTTGGATCTTATTTTGGTATAGGATGTGAGGGGTTGGTCTAATCTAAATTTCTTCCATACTAACTTCCAATTTTCCCAACAGTTTTTATTGAAGAGAGAGTTTTTATCCCAAAGGCTGGACTCTTTGGGTTTATCAAATAGCAGATTACTATAATCATTTCCTGCTATTGCACCTAGTTATTCCACTGACCCATGACTCTATTTCTTAGGCAATACCAGACAGTTTTTTTTTAGTTTTTTCTTTTTTTCTTTAATATTTATTCTCATTTTGTACAAATAATGTTTTTTATATTAATAAAATATTCTTGTTTAAGAGTAAACAAAATACCCCCTCCCCCATAAATATAGACTTGCTTGAGCGATAAAGTAAAGGGGAGAGAAAAAAATTAAAATAAAAAAATAATAGTAATAATTGTAGGTATGGCCAGGTGGCGCAATAGATGGAGCCCCAGCCATGGATCCAGAAGCACCTGAGCCCACATCCGGCCCCGTACACCCAACAATCACCCAGCCATGTGACATGCAAGCCACCCGAACCCCACTGCCCTGCAAAAACAAAAAAAAAAAAGAAAAAAAAGACCCAAAATAAAATAAAATAGTAATAATAGTAGGGGTGGCTGGGTGGCAGACAGAGCATTGGCCCTTGAGCCAGGAGCACCTGGGTCCAAATCCGGCCTCAGACACCCAAAGATCACCCTGCTATGCAGCCCCAGGCAGGCAACCCAGCCCCATTTGCCCCCCCCAAATAATAATAATAAAAAATGTGCTTGAGTCTTTGTTCCAACACCAACAACTCTGTCATGGGTGGATCACATTCTTTATGATGAGTCCATTGCAAAAGTTACTTCTATATTTTTCCACCATTGCCCTTGCTGTTCGCAACTCCCTCCTTTCGTATTTCTCCACTACCATGTACTATATTTTCTCTGTCCTTTCACTCTGACTCTGCTGTAGGGTAGCTGAGTGGCGCAGCAGACAGATCCCCAACTCTGGGGCCAAGAGGCCCTGAGCCCCATACCACCCCTCAGGCCCAGCATCTACCTGGCCCTATGGTCTCTGACAGGCCATCCAATCCCAGCCCCTTGCAAGAAGTAAAAAAGAAAATGTGTTATATCTGACCACTCTCCCCCCATGGTCTATCCTCTCCTAGCCACCTCTGATGAGAGCGAAGTTTCCCTCATTCCCCCTTGCCTTCCCCCCTTCCATATCATTGCAATAGCTCATTGCAATAAAGAAAAATTTTATTATATGAAATATCTTGCCTATTCCCCCTCTCCTTTTTCTTTCCTCCATTACATTTCCCTTTTTTCTATTGACTCCATTTTCCCACCATATTTTACTTCAAATTCAGCTTTCTCTTGTGCTTCAACTATAAAAGCTCCTTCTACCTGCTCTATTAACCGAGAAGGTTCATATGAGTATTATCAGTGTCATTTTTCTATGCCAGAATACATGCAGTTCATCATCATCAAGTCCCTCATATTTTCCCCTTCTCCTCCAATCTCCATGCTTCACCTGAGTCCTGTATCTGAAGATCAAACCTTCTGTTTAGCTCTGGCCATTCCAACAGGAACATTTGAAATTCCCCTGGTTCATTGAAAGTCCATCTTTTTCCCTGGAAGAGGACATTCAGCCTTGCTAGATAGTTCATTCTTGGCTGCATTCTAAGCTCTTTTGCCTTCCGGTATATTGTATTCCAAGCCCTACGAGCTTCCAATGTAGTTGCTGCTAAGTCCTGTATGATCCTGACTGCAGCTCCATGCTATTTGAACTGTGTCCTTCTGGCTTCTTGTAATATTTTCTCTTTGACTTGGGAGTTCTGGAACTTGGCTATAATATTCCTAGGGGTTGGTTTTTTGGGATCTCTTTCTGGCGGGGGGGGGGGGATTGGTGGATTCTCTCCATTTCTATTTTTCCCTCTGCTTCTAGAATATCAGGGCAATTTTCCTGTAGTAATTCTTTGAAAATGATGTCAATGCTCTTTTCCTGATCATGACTTTCAGGTATTCCAATAATTTTTAAATTATCTTTCCTAAGTCTGTTTTCCATATAAGTTGTTTTTTCAATGAGATGTTTCATATTTTCTTCTAATTCTTCATTTTTTGGTTTTGAAGTAATGAATCCTGGTTTCTGGTAAATTCATCAGTCTCCCTGAGTTCCATTCTTTGTCTGAAGGATTTGTTCTCCTCAGAGAGTTTTCTTATCTCTTTTTCCATCTGGCCAATTTTGCTTTTTAAAGCATTCTTCTCCTCCATAACTTTTTGAACTGTTTTATCCATTTGACCTATGCTGGTTTTTAGCATGCTATTTTCTTCAGCATTTTTTTGGATTTCCTTGACTAAGCTGCTGACCTCATTTTCATGTTTTTCCTGCATCTCTCTCCTTTCTTTTCCCACTTTTCTTCTAACTCCCTCATTTGATTTTCAAAGTCTTTTTTGAGCTCTGTCATAGCCTGAGCCCAATTTCTGTTTTCCTTGTAGTCTTTAGATGCAGGAGCTTGTGCTTCCTCATCTTCAGACTGAGTGTTTTGATCCTTCTTGGGCTCACAGGCAAAATATTTGTCAGTGGTGTTCCTCTTCTTTCTCTGCTTGCTCATTTTCCCAGCCTTAGCCTGTTTTTGGGGTTCTTCCTGAGCTTTTGGGACACTCCCACAAGGGTCTCAGTATGTGAGGCTCTGTCCTCCCTCCTGGTCTGTGAATGACCATATGCGCCCCCCTCTGCCACGGGGCTGAGGTGGGGGGGCCCTTCTGTTCTATGGGGGGGCATAGACTGGGATCAGGATCTGAATGTGGTCAGAACCCCAGAGTCCTGTTCCAGGGGCAGAAGACAGAGCTCTGCAGTCTATCTTCACTCCCCTCCCTAGGTTCAATGGGCTCATGCCTTGGGGGCTCCTGCTTACCGGCTCTGCCTGCTTCTGTTCCTGGATCTGGGCTGTGGTGGCCATGCTGCTGGCTGTGTGCCCTGAGGGCTGGGCTCTATGTGTTTGCTCTGGCAGAGGTCCTCCTGCTGTTCCCCCAATTTGTTCCTGCTGCTCCCCAGGGTGTAGCTCAGTAAACTCACCCACTGCTGTGAGCTGCGGCTCTCAGCGCCCTGGGGCTGCCTCTGGGAGGCTGAAGTTCTTTCGCTCTGGTAAGCTGTCCCTCTGACCCCGGGGAGCAGAGCCTTTCTGCTCTTTTCTAGGTTACCTTGTGTAGGAGAACTGCCTCACTGGGTCCCTCTGTGGGTTCTATCTCTCAAAAATTTAGTTAAAGTCCTTAGCTTGTAAGTTTTATGAGAGAATGCCTAAGACACATTCAGTTCTTGTTACCATCTTGGCTCTGCCCCCCCCCCCCCCCCCGCCACATTTCAAAAGAAAATGAAATACCAGACAGTTTTGAGGACTGATGCTTCATAATATAATTTTAGATCTGGTAAGTCTAAGCTGCTTTCTTTTGTACTTTTTTTTTCATTGAATCCCTGGGAAGTCTTGACTTTTTATTTCTCCATATAAATTTACTTACAACTTTTTCTAACTCATTAAAGTAATTTTTTGGAATTTTGATTGGTAGGGCACTAAACAAGTCGTTTAGTTTTGGTAGAGTTGTCATTTTTATTATATTACTTCGACTTGTCCATGAACAGTTGATGTTTTCCTAGGTACTTAAATCTGATTTTATTTGCATGAGAAGAGTTTTGTAATTGTTTTCAAAAGGTTTTTGAGTCTGCCTTGGCAGGTAGAATCCCAGGTATTTTATTTTGTCTGCGGTTACTTTGAATGAGATTTCTCTTTTTTAGCTCTTTCTGCTATATCTTGCTAGTCATATATAGAAATGTTGAGGATTTAAGAGGGTTTATTTTATATCCTGAAACTTTGCTAAAATTGCTAATTGTTTCCAGTAGTTTTTTGGATGATTTCTTGGGATTCTCTAGGTAGAACATCATGTCATCTGCAAAGAGTGAGAGTTTTGTCTTCTCCTTCCCTATTCTAATTCCTTCAATTTCTTTTTCTTCTCTTATTGCTGAGGCTAACATTTCTAATACAATATTGAACAGTAGTGGTGATCACGGGCACCCTTGTTTCACCCCTGATTTTATTGGGAATGCCTCAAGTGTATCACCATTGTATATAATGCTTGTTGATGGTTTCAGATAGATACTGCTTATTATTCTAAGGAACAAACCATTTATTCCTATATTCTCTAGTGTTTTTATTAGGAATGGGTGTTGTATTTTGTCAAAAGCTTTTTCAGCATCTATTGATATGATCATTTGATTTCTGATAGGTATGTTATTGATATGATTAATTATACTAACAGTTTTCCTATTACTGAACCCACCTTGCATTCCTGGGATAAATCCTACTTGATCATAATGTATTATCTTAGTGATAACTTGTAATTGTTTTGCTAAGATTTTATATAAGATTTTCGCATCTATATTCATCAGGGAGATAGGTCTATAATTTTCTTTTTCTGTTTTAACTCTTCCTGGTTTAGGTATCAACACCATATTGGTGTCATAGAAAGAGTTAGGCAGAGTTCTGTCTTCACCTATTTTTCCAAAGCGTTTGTATAGAATTGGAACTAATTAAATGCTTGATAGAATTAATTTTATATTATATTTTTTTCAAAGAATTTTTATTGATGCTTTTTGCTTTTAGATTCTACTCATTACCTATTGTATTCTTTCCTTGATAGGAGCTCTTTTATAACAAATATTGGAAAAAAAGAAAAAGAAAACAATTCAAGAAAATTAACCAATATATTGACTATTGGACACCATATGAAATATCTCATGCCTATAGTTTCTCATTTTTCTAATGAAAGGAGGAAGGTGCATTTTCTTATGTTTTCTCGGGAATCAATTTGATCACAATAATCACACTACATTCAATTTCCTTTTACTGGCCTTTTTGCTTACTTTGTTAAAGTCATTTTATTATTTTCTTGGTTAAACTTATTTCATTCTGCATTAGTTCAAAAAAGTCATCCTGTGTTTCTTTGAAATCTTCATAGTCATTCTTCTGGTATAAAGATATTCCATTTTATTCATGTACCACAGTCTATTTAGTCATCTGCCACCTGATGAGTATGCAGTTTATTTCTAACTCACAAAATGTGATGCTATGAATAATTTGGGCAATTAGGTACTGTAGTAGAAAAAGCTCTGGCCCTGGAATCAGGAAGACCTAAGTTCAAATCAGATACTTAGTGTGACTTTGGCCAAGCACTTAACCCTGTTTGTTTCTGTTTCCTCATCTATAAAATGAGCTGGAGAGGTAATGGCAAACCACTATAGTATCTCTGCTAAAAAAAATCCTATATGGGGTCACAAAGAATCAGTCACAACTGAGCAACAACTAAACGAAAATTTAGTATGGTTGAGTCCTTTTATCCTTGACCTCCATGCTGTTGTTATTTAGTAAGTTGTGTCTGCTTCTGTAACCCTGTGAATAACAGCAGGCCAATACTGTCGATGGGATTTTCTTGGCAAAGATACTGGAATGGTTTACCATTTCCTTCTCTTTTGGATTAAATGACTTGTTAAAAGGAGTTAAATGACTTGTCAGGGGTCATATAGCTAGTAAATGTCTCAAGCAGGATTTGAACTCATGTCTTCCTAACTCTAGACTCAGTGCTCTGATTAATGAATTGCTAAGTTGCTTTTGACTTCCTTAGGCAGCATGGAATAGTCTATTGTCCAATGTCCTTCCTCATTTAAACCTTGCAACAATTTTGTGAGATATTTAGAATGTACCTAGAATGTCAGACCTAAAAGGAATCTTAAAGTTGCCTCACTTTACAGATACGGAAACTGAGATTGAGAAAGGGAAGTGAAGTACCCAAGGGAATATAGAGAGTGAGAGAGTGACAGCATTGGGACTATGCCATCAAACTGTCCATGACTTCTGACTCAGTATAATTCATTATATCCCTTTAACATAGTTTAGCAGGATTGTCAATTCTAACAGAACCAGGGTGAGGGTAACTGATAGAAATGTCCTAGAATCAGAACTGGGAAGTTTTTGTAGAGTTCATATGGTTTCTTCCTTTTCTTCTGAGTGTCCCTATATGAAATATTAGAAGAACAAGTGCTTGCACTGGAGAAGTGGAACTCATATCTTAGTAGGATGCAGGCAATTGAATTCTTGTTCTCTAAGTGATCTTCTGGAATCAGATCACTCAGAGATTGGGAAAGGGATAGAAGATCCAGAACTCATTTCTACCAAGCAATGCCCATCTTTCTTTTCCTCTGTGATGCTGCCAAAGTGCATTATTTATTGTCTTCTGATCCCAAATCATTATAATAGGTTATGCTAGGAAGTCTTTCTAACGGCAGGCTTTGAAACTTGCCTGCATATCTCCTCATCCTCCCCCCCCCCCTTCATTAAAGCAAAATCAGAGAAGTCTGGCTCAATTACTTTTTTTTTTGAATCATGGACTATTCAGCAAAAGATCCTCTGCAATATTCCCTTTACCCAGGTGTAAGATGCTAACACACACACACACCCTTTTCCTTTCCTTTCCTTCCACACCACCCCCAGTCTATTCTATCTTCATCTCTCAAGAACTCTTCTCTCACCTTCTCTTAGCATCCTCACCAAAAAACCCCCACCTGGTTACCCCTTTAATGAATCCCCACTCCTCACTTTTCTTAATTGGGTTGGGGATGCCAGTTTCTTCAATGCTGAGGAGCAGAGGGAGAGGCCTGTAATTTAATCATGAACATTTAAGCTCGGATACAGGTGGATTCCATTGAGAACAGATGACAGGCCCTCTAATCAAGGCATGATTGACAGAGCCCTAATCAGAGGGAAGAGAATAGTGCTACTGTAATATGATGTTTGCTTTGTAAATATTTGACATTTGACATTTGAAAACCTGAAAGAGAATTCAGCTTCCTTTCCCCCCCCTTCTGTAATATATCAAATTGCAAAATGCTCATAAATATGAAAACTTTTAGAGGAGAGTTTCTAGTTGGAGCTGGAATTCTAAAGGACAGGGACACTGTGTTTATGTGAGTGCATGCACATAAATGTGGCATTCATGACCAAAGTGGCACAGTGGAGAGTATTTAATAGATACTTCAAGATGCCAAAGATTTGTGATTTCATTATTATTATCATCATTATTCCTATGCTGGTATAAACCAGAATTCCTCCACAGCTTAGCATGTGGGCATCTAGACTTGTAGTCAGCCTTCTGGTAATGAGCTTCTTATCACTTACAGATATTTTCATCAACTAGTTCTTGAAGCTTTTTCAGTTTGTTCATTCTGCTCAGAATTTGGTCTTAACCTGATGACCTAGTTTACCAGGAAGTACTAAGTGTGAGTTTAGTGGAGAAAATATGTAACAAGTGATTTAAAAAAACTGCTTTTCTCTATCATGGCACATTTCCTAGAGGTAGAAAAGTAAATGATATTCTTCTCTTGCTCTTTGGGAGTAAAGTCAGGGTATAATCAATTGGGATAGAAACCACTAGTAAGCGTCTTCTTGGAGTCCATTGACTTTCAAGAGGCAGCCCACAACACAGCCTTGATCTCAGAGAGGACCAGCCTTCCCCACTTGCTTTTGCAAATCAGAGCAGTGATCTGCTGCTCTGCCTGGTTTCAATTCTCTGAAACAAGATGACCTTCCCATGAAAAACTCATCACTTCTAGTCTTACTGTACTGCTAACAACAACAACAACGATAGCAATCTTTAAGCATTTGAAAAGATGCTACATAGAGGAAGTAGATTTACCATGTTTAGCCTCAGAGAGAAGACTTAGGAACCATGTGTAAAAGTTACAGAGAACTAGCTTTTGCTTCAGTGTAAGTAAAATATTCAATAAGTGGAATGGGTTCCCTCAGGAGGCAATGAGTTTCCTATCCATATAAAGTTTCAGATGGAGCCTGGATGACCATTTGTCGGAGGTGCTGTACATGCCAGTCATGTGTTTGTCAGACAAGACAGTCTCTGAGGTGATGTCCAACTTTGATTTTTTTTTTTGCAAGGCAAAAGTGGCTTGCCCAAGGCCACACAGCTAGGTAATTATTAAGTGTCTGAGGCCGGATTTGAACTCAGGTACTCCTGACTCCAGGGCCAGTGCTCTATCCACTGTGCCATCTAGCCACCCCCACTAGTTTGTCATTTCTGAAGCAAAGATGATCAATCACAGAATTAGAACTTAAAAGGGGTCTTAGAAATTATCTTATTCAACCCCTTCATTTATTTTATTATTATTATTGTTATTGTTATTTTATTTTATTTTTTAGGTTTTTGCAAGGCAAATGGGGTTAAGTGGCTTGCCCAAGGCCACACAGCTAGGTAATTATTAAGTGTCTGGATTTGAACTCAGGTGCTCCTGACTCCAGGGCCGGTACTTTATCCACTGTGCCACCTAGCTGCCCCCAACTCCTTCATTTAATAGAATAATTGATTCCCAGAGAGCTGAAGTCATTTGCTTAAGGTTATACAGATAACAAGTAATAAGATTTGAATCCAGATCTCAAAACTCAAAATTCATTATTTTCTACTATAGAACATTGCTGATCTTATCTGTTCACATCTGTTAACTGCTCTGCATCATGTACTTACTCCCTGATTCTTTTTACCACTTTCCCTTTGTCCTTCTGCTTCCATACCTTGCCCATATTAGACACTACCAGTGACCACAAATGAATATAAATCTATAGTAAATCTGAGACCTGAACTGGCTCGATGAATGTAGTCACAGATCTATCACAGAAGCCCAGTAGGTCCTTCCTGCCACCCTCACTCCCCACCCAAGGACCTCTCTCACTAGTTCAAGGATTGAACTTCTTCAGCATTTATTTAATATTATTTGAAAATTATTCCTTCTTCACAGGTAATGAGTAGAAGAGTAAACTACTAGAAATTGAAATTAGAGGGAGATGCATAAGGCAAATGATAATATTTATAGCTAGCATTTATATATTGCTTTAAGGTTTTCAAAGTGCTTTATACATATTGTTGATTTTGATCCTCACAAAAACCCTGGGGTCTAGGTGACATTATTATACTTATTTTACATATGAGGAAACTAAGGCAGAGAGAAAGGTTAAATGGCTTGTCCAGGTAACACAGCTGAGTAAACATCTGAAGTGGTTTTTGAGTTTAGATCTTGATTCTGAATTCAGTGCTCTTTCTATTGACTGTACTGCTTGGATGCTTGGCAAATAATGATAGACGTTTTAAACTTAGAAATTTAGTTCAAGAATATCTAGACAAAACCATATTGTCAGGGAAGCTATCTCTTATTGAAACTGGAGCCACAAGGTCAAGAACCATGAGGGTTAGTTAGAATTGAATTGGTATGTTGTCAGTCAAAATGCTTCACCTTACATCATTTGTTTAGGGATGACTTTTTTGGTTTCCTTTTCCCACCTGCTTCTTCTTCCTGTTTTCTCATTTTTCATCCCTTACATTCGAGGAGGTCAGCAACAATTAAGTGGAAGTAATATTGACTTAATAATTTAATGAATACATGCAACCCTTGAGTTGTATAACTTGAGCAAAATAGACTCCCTTGATCCTGACATTCAAGGCTCCCTGCTATCTGTCTGCAACTTAGTGTTTAACCTTGTCTCACTTCCTTTCATGTAGTCTTAACCTTTCCTCTCTCAAAATTGAACCACTTTTTATCTTCTATTTTTGCTCTTTCCTCTTCTTCCCCAGTGCCTTTGCTTGTACTTTTAATCTCTACCACTATTGCCATCAGCTGGAGATTCTCCCTTCCTTCAAGATCTAGCTCAAATGACACCCCCTTCCATGAAGCCTGGATTGACCTCCCTAGGTGAAAGTGACTCTTCATTTCTCAGATTTCTCTCAGCACTTTTCCTGGATATCTTTGCATCTACTTACTTGTGTATTTGTCCTTTTTTCATCCATCTCTGCTTCTCTTTCCTTTCTCCATCTCTCCATTACATTAGGGGCTCCTTGAGAACAAAGTCTGTGTCATAATGATATTTGATTCCCCAGCACCACATTGGGGGACATTAAGTACCTACCAGGTGATTAAAAATGTTTGTTGAATTAAACTGAACTGACAGCCAAGACTCAGTGTCCCAAGGTAACAAATCATTTCTGGTGGGGTATCAGTTTCCTCTTTGGAAATCTGAATGTGAAACATGACCCAATTCTCCTAACACATTAAGGGAAATGAGGGGAGTACATAGGTAAACTAAGTGCTAACCACAGCCATCACTCTGAGGTGGAGCACCCCAGAGCAGGAGACTTGCTATCTCAATCATACCTGCTTTATGGCTTGCAATCCCGGAATTTGTGTGACAGCCGTCCACTGCCTAGGACTAGATTACATCATAAATAACCAGGCACAAGCTGGTCAGAGAGTTGAGTAGAGAGCAACATGAAACTACTGTAGAAACAAATGGGGGGGGGGGTTCCGCAGTGCAGTAGTGAGATTTTTATTCTATTTCAGATGAGAAAGACTCTGGAAATGGGTCAGCAGGTCCTAATAACTGTGGAACCCACAATGGATTTTCTTGTTTGGTCTCCCTGGGTCAGCTTTTTTCTGGCCACTCACCACCCTCCCCCGCTTCCCCTTTCCCTTTTGCCATCTTAAAAAACACGCACACACAGAAATCAATCCATCAAATGTCATTACAGATTTATTAAGCCTGATGTAGAAAGACTTTTAACAGTAACATCTTCTGAAAGCATAAAAAGAACACTTCTATTCAGTCTTGTGCTTTGAAAATCTAAATATATTTTTATCATATAAATAATTCTTTTCATGTTTTAAGTGCATCTGTTTTTTTTTTTAATTTCCATTTTACAATTGGCCAAAACTGAAGTCTGCATTGACTGAAATGAAGCCATTTGCAAAGCTAATGATGTTGTGAGGCATGTCTATGGCCTACCCTATCAGCTAGATTTCAGAAAGGTGGTTCAGTGTCTGCAGCATTAAAATGAGGGGCAGCCTCCAGCAAAATCATAATTGAACACACCCAAGTCCTTAATGTTGGCAATTGGGTTTCCTGATGCAAATTATGATAAGGTTTCAGATGTGAACAGTCTATTTCCAATAACTGCAATAGAGAAAAAAAAAGACATTTTTATACCACAAAGGAAAGAATTATCATGTTTTAAAAATGTAAATAATAAACTTATATAACCTTTTTGAATGGAAATGAGGAACTTCCTAGTGCAAAAGAGGGTTCTTTTTTTTTTTTGCACTACAGTTCAAAGAAAAAGGATCAATTATTTAGGGTTTTAATTACAGCTCTCAAACGAGAATGATTTTATTAAAAAAACTCCGATGTAAAACATATTGTTCTTGCTGATATAATTTAAGATATTTTTCATATTCACTGTCAAAATTTATTTCTAGTGGTAAGATTATCTTTTTAAAAAACCTCTCCTACAGGTAATTTTAATGCTGCAACATCCTACACAGACTTACATCTTCACTGCACCCAAACAGTTTCATTTTTAAACAGAATGGTTCTTGTATAAATGCTTTTTATTTTATTTTAGTTTTTGCACCTGAAATGAAATACATGGACCATATTGTTTTTAATTAGCTTGGGTAGTTGAATGGGAGGTGGGGTTCCACTCTTATGTGACAAAGGCAGAAATGGTTTTCCTAGGATATACTAGATTTTCTCAATCTAGAAAATAAGATCTCCATTCACAATTTTATCATCTTTCTTTCAGTAAAATTACATCATGGCAAAAACATTTGGAAAAAGTAGCCACCTTTGCAATCAATATTTACAGAAAAAGTGGGGAGGAGAAAAAAAGGGGGCCCAGTAAGGGAAAATGAAATAGAAAAAGAAAGTGTTTAGAGGCCTATCTGTGATGAATCTTTTTGGCCACAGGGTGGTATAATCTTCCTAGCAGAAACTTTTTTTTTTTTAAATTGTAAGGACCATTCATAATCATCAAAAACAAGTGAAACATGGTTTTGATTAAAACAGCCTGTTGGCTCAATAATCTTTGTAATTTTAAAAACATCCTTAATGTAGAAGAAGAACACGCCAATGTCAGAAATAGCCTGGGGGCCCATTATAACAGCAACAAAATAAATAAGGAGAAGAATTGCGAGGTCATAAAAACAAAATTAAGCTAATGTTTCAAATTTTGACAATTATGAATTGTTTCTCTAAGAAGACATTTTTAAAAAATTCAGGCACTATTAGATAAAATACAAAGAGAATAATTTTACATGTATGAGTTTGCAGTTTTCCCAAGAGGTTAAGCATGCCTTTAAAGAAAAAACTCAGAATTAGGACAATTCCCCCCCTCTATCCAGCAATTGGGTGGGGCTCATGCAAAAGACTAATTTCTCATATTTTCTCTGTCAACTCAAATTTAATAATTCTTTTTGCAGGCTATTGAACAATGATCAAGAAAGAAAAGTTACAGGCACATGTATTTTTTCTATACCTGTCCCCCCCAAAAAAATTCATGGACAAGTTTGGCAGAAAGCAGAAACAAACCAATAGAACAAAACCTGTGTTCATTACATGGCAATAGGAGTCATATATACAAATATGCTCAATATAAAAATGCATCAAAGGCTTAATTTTCCAACCTACTAGCACTGTACACAAGAAAAACAGCCTAATTTTTGTTCCTAATATACAGACAATGTGTTATATACAGCATGCAGGTATTACAAAATTAGTGCAGAAACACAGGAATATTCTACATGTAAGGGTGACACCATGTCTCTTTGAAAAGATTCTAGTTTGCTTTCAGACTATAAAAATGTATTTATCTCTTTGAGCTGAAGTAGATACACTTTTCCTTCTGACCAAGAACAGATGAAATTCCCACAACTTGCTCCTTCTTTTCATTAATATATGTATATATACATATATTTATTTATAGAAGAAAAAGAAATTCTCAGAAGAATACCAGGAATTAAATATGTAACCTGAAGGTTTGGTCAATCCTCAGTTTTCCAAAATACTATACTCGTTGTACACAGAAAGAACTGACTAATCATTAAAATGACTTGTGTGACCAACTACTTCCATTATTTTCAATTGGGGTGAAAACAAGGAAAGGATTAATAAAGGGTACCTACACATTAGAGACAAAAGGGCATATTGTATCAGAGAGAGTGTGACAGTTAAGGACCCTGAGCTAAATGATAACTGTTTAGACCATCAGCTTTTGCAACCTTTACTGCACATTTCAGCATCCATTGCATTGTAAAACCAAAATATTGTATTTCATAACCTAGAGATTTCAGCTGTTTTAATCTAATGCAGGATGTATATAGAACTTGAGCATCCCCAGAACTGTTGCACTGTGTGTATGTGTGTTTGTGTGTATGCGTATGTGTATGTGTAAAGAAAATTCTTGAATGTTATATGGACCATTTAGTAAGTGAAAACATTACTCTACAAGTCTTCCACATTTGAGTTATAATTGAATGGCTGTTTAAGTACTGTAAATATAGAGCTTCACTCTGGGATGACACCCAAGTGTGGATTTTAGTTTCATGATAATTCAGTCATCACATCACAATTTTTTTTGCATGTGAGATTAAAAAAAAAGCAATAAATTTGTCATATTTCTGCATTTTCTCTGGGGAGATTCCTCACAAAAGAGATATTGCCTGTACCAACAAAATTGCATTTATACACTCAGATAAACTGACGGTGTAAAAAAAGTCAAAACATTATGTACATTACTATGAGTATTTAATCTGTCTTCTCAAGTAGGCCTTTGTCTTCTCAGAATGGAAAGACATTTCTGCATCTAAGGAAAAGATGATGTGGGAAGTGAAAGGTGGGACATCAGTTAATGCCTCATCCTTTGGAAAAGATATTTCACTTGGGATACATATTTTTCTTCTTGAAGTCATATACGAAGTCTTGCTGCAGAAATTATTTCTGTTTTATTTGACCATTTAAATACAGAAACCATTTTGAATTTCTCCCTAAATATTATGCGTGGGTAATTTTTCGAACCTATAGTATTTTTATCAATTTATTTTTTGTTTTTAAAAAATAAGCAAAATCTGTCCATAGCTATATTTCTGAAGAAAAATAAATGTTACAATTAGCAGATAACAAAATATTTGAATCAGTCTCTCAATGGTGACTTTTTCTTGATGTTGGGTGGAATAGTTAAATTCCCATTTTGAAACAGTGCCACTTTCAAGCCCTTTAATATTTTCTTCCAATGGAAAAAAAGTTCTCTCTGCTTTCATAATGAAAATTCGCATAATTTTCTTCATATCAATCTCTGTCTTAAAGCATTTTATAGATTTTTGAGAAAAGAGTTAGGTATGAAGAAAGTGAAATTAGTATTTTAATATCTTGCTAACTTCTAGAATGAAGACCACTTAAAAGTTCTTGCCTACTACATGCTTAAAATAGATTATTATTATATTTTATTTCTGTTTGGTATAATTTAATTCAATGTGGTTTTTGTATGTGCATTTCTGAAGTTCCCAGGACACTTCCTTATTTTAGAATGAGACTATAAGTTCTAATCTTACTTCCTGGAGAATGGAAAATAATGGCAAAATGACTTTTTATTAAAAAAACCCATCAAAACATAAGTCTGATAAAGGAGAATAAGGGTAAATATAAACCAGTTAAAGAGGATAGAAAATGACTAATAATAATGTAAATAGAAAATAGGTACCATTTATAGGTCTTGTATTCTTTGGATTCTCTACGAATTGGTTGAGGGAAAAAAATCATAAACTCTTAGAGCCACTGAAAATTAACAATGAATCACAAAGATAAGGACAAATATTCAATGTCTTTCCTTGTTTTGCTTTGTTTAAATGAAAAATTGATACAAATTTGTCATTTCTTTCTTTTTCTAAATCCATTTATCTGCCCATATTATAACACTAATATCTAAGTATCAAAGGAAGCAGTCTCTGTATTCAGAGAAAGGGAAACTGGTGTGTCTTTATGTGTGTGTGTGTGTGTGTGTGTGTGTGTGTGTGTGTGTGTGTGTGTGTGTTGTG
This sequence comes from Macrotis lagotis, assembly GCF_037893015.1. Lineage (NCBI taxonomy): Eukaryota > Metazoa > Chordata > Mammalia > Peramelemorphia > Peramelidae > Macrotis > Macrotis lagotis. Next base: position 256,458,158 of record NC_133658.1, on the reverse strand, counting down.
ATTTTGAGAAATTCATGTAAGGCCTGAAAGTTTTTTGGGACTATTTGTACTGTTCAATGCATGCTATGGTTATGCCCTATTACTAGACTCAGATCTGTTTCCAAGTTACTTTTTTTTAAGTTGTAATTTCACATACAAAATATTGACATATTTCTTACATATATTATTATTTTAAAAACATGAAAATAAATGTAGGACTGTTTTTAGTGAAAGATCAGAAAATAAGAAAAATTCAGTGTATCAGAAAACTTTTTGACCAGTTGGAAGGAGCTACTCATCCAGGTTTCTGGAGAAAATCAACCTTTCCTCTTGGCCTACCCCAGACATATAGTTTTCAGTCATGCCCTGCACTCCCCAATGGTCTTTAATGTCTTCAGTTTGCCTTATCTTGGCATGTTGCAGAATAGTGCAAATCCATTAAGACATTTGTTAAAAACAAAAAAAAGCATGGACTTTTCAGTAGAAAATTCCGCATTACTGAATTTAACCTTCCCCTTTCCCTTCTTGTTAAGTCTGTATCCCAACATAGGTGGGGGTTGGGGAAGAAAGTCTAGGAAAGAAGAGGCTGAGCTGCTTGCTACATTCCTTCTCAATTCCAAATGCTTCTCCAGGGCAGAGGTATGTTTGTTCAGGGGAAGAAAGGACTAGGGATGGGAAAATTTTAAAAACATGCTCCTGATCTATCTATGCTCCTGTATGTAGACACATATTTGTGGATAGATAGATCTGGAGCATGTTTTTAATATTATGCATGTATATGTGTATGTGTACATGGATAAGTACAATTTTTTTTTTTCTTTTCCAAAAAGCTTTTGGAAGTTTCTCAGGGCTTGCTAAAGAGAGCACAGGCCTTACCTCAGTGAATAAATTGAGATCTGCAAGAAGTGAACAGAGCCATCAGATCTAAGGAACACTAGTAGAACACTTTACCATCTTCATTGGTACCAAGTGAACCCAGCTGATTCATCTGTATTTCTTTTTCCTCAACCAGTTCCCAACTTCCTCAAAGAAATTGGACTCACAGAAGCTTGTTGAAGAAGATTTTTTTTTTTTACTTAAAGAAAAAAGTCTGGAGAGTTTGGAAATGTATTGTTTTTGCTCTTTCCCTCAAATGAAACAGTAGCTAAGCTTTGCTTTGGGACTTACCTGACAGGGTCCACATTACATAACTTCACTTAATAATCCTGGACTGAAGTGTACAATTTAACAGCTTCAAGCAACCCAATGCTAATGCATTGATTTTCCTTTAATAGAATTTTGTTGTCAATGGACAGCGCTCAGCACAGGCCACACTCCAATCTTAACCCATCTCAAGACTGTTCGTTTCCAGTTGAGCTCCGTTCATTTCCAGTTGAATAGGTTAAGCAAAGACAGACCTCACTGTTCTCAATTCACTTTATGATCCTCCCATCATAAAAAATAATATCAGCACCTTGCTTTTCATGTCAGAACTACGTTTGAGCTGCTATTCCCTATGCCCATGAGTAAATCCCCTAAAAGCCGCCCCGGTGTAGTGTTGCCGTTTTTCCTTGTGGATGATTGATTGATGGATGAGTGCTGACACTTCAATGAAGCTATTTCGACTGCCATCTCAATCCGATGATGTGAGGGGTATATTTTCTGTCCATGCCTCATTACTTCAGAATGACATTCCTGGAACTTCATTTACTTTTTCCCTCCTTCCCTGAAGCGCCATATTTTTTCCCATCTAGGTTATGCATGCCATAAAAAAAGCAATTTGCTATTATATGTGGCATAAGGGCAACACTTTCCCTAGGAGGTAAATAAGAAGGGTTTTTTTTTTGTTGTTGTTGTTGCTTTTTTTTTCCCCCCCTTCAATGTAGAGCTTAGGGATCATGTCAAAATTTCCAAAACGATTCCAACGGACAGTTTCTGGTAGAAACTGGGAATGCAATATGTATTTGGTTTCATTTTGTTGCCTGGCATTTGTAAAGATATTCTCGGTAATTAAAACTAACACAAAAGAGGTTTCTTTTGCTTTGGAATCACCCAGTTCCCAGCATGAGGCCTGGCTGAGTTTAAACATTTCATTTGTAATGGAGTAACAGTTTACAACTTGATCCAGACATATTTGTCCTTTGAGAATACGGAAATTTATTCCTTAAACGTGGATAGATGGATTTATCTATTCTAGGTGGTTTCAGTTGTATACAAAATGCTCTGCCAAAGTAAATAGATCTACTCTTCTATGGGTTAGGTACACAAGACCTTTTAAAACATTCTGTGAGTTTTTCCAAGTTGACTTAGGACCTGATTTTAATCTGTGTAATACAGTATTCCCGTTAATAATAACGTATAATTAAGACATCCGTTAAAAATCCATAACGTTAATTTAATGGAGAAAATCTAATACAGTTCTATTGGAATTTTTACGTTAAATTAACTTTAACGGGCTTTTAATGGATGTCTTAATTAGATCTCATTATTAACGTGAATATTCCACAAATTAAAATTGGGCCCTCAAAGTTTTAATGAAAAAAGTTGCAGGAACACATTTAAAATGGACACCCGTCTTTCATGCTCTTATTTGATTCTGGAGTGCAGCTACTGCTTCTTCTTTTTTTCAAAGCAGTGTTTAAATACAGGTTCTGAAGGAAGAACATCAGCAAGTTTACCAGAAGACAGTCCCTGCTCAGTCTTGGTACAGCATGAAGTCATCTCTCCTTTCTTCTTTGTCACCCCACCCCTATTCCCTAGTTTCTCTAATTTACCTCTCTTTACTCCCTAATGTGTTCTTTGTCTCTTTCTGTCTTGAACTCACCTTTCTTTATCCCTTCTTTCTTTACTTCTTGGTCTCCTCTCCTCTCCCTCTCTCTTTCTTTGTTCTCTTTCTCCTTTATCACTATTTTTATTTTCTATATCTCTCCCTTCCACATCTGATTTCTTCTCTCCCTATTCCCACCTTCCATTCTGTCCAATTCCCCGCTTCACCATGGCCCCTAGATCTCCATCCTCCTTCCTTTTCTCTAAACTTTGTGCCTCTTTCTTTGCCCCATTATCTTCACCACCCCCCATCCTAATCTCCTCTCTCCTATTTCCTTGCCTCCTGTCTTTCCTCCCCTTTCCGTACCCTACTCTACCTACCCTCTTTCATCCCTCCCTTCTTTCTGTCCCCTTTTTTTGATTCCAGTTATTTTTGTATGTATTAATTATCCAATTCATCTCTTTTATGGGTCAAGTATGATAGTGGGGCTTGGGTGAAAATGTAGGAATGCACAAGCAAGCTAAAAAAAAAGAAAAGAATGAAGGAAAGAAGGAAGGAAGGAAAGAAAAAGATAGAAAGATGACTTCTTCACTCCTCTCCAATGAAATCTTTGGCAGCAACATGGTTAAGCACAACTATTTGAACAACTTGCACCGAAGATTAACATTGTTCAGAGATTTTTTGGCTCCAACTCTGTTTTAACTTAATAATTCTTCTGCTTGGGGTGATGTATTATTCCCTAGTGCAGAGGCTGGATTGGGCAACCCAGGTGCAACAGTAACAGCCCCACTGAACAGAAACATTTCCTTTAGACAAACTGTCCCAAAGGGGTTATAAATAGGAAATGGACATTACCATGAAAAGTAGGCTTCCACCGTGACTCCGGCGAGCGCAGCCCACTTGGACATTACACTATGAAGAATTAGACTTTTTTTCTTTTTCCTGTCAACTGTTACAAATTGACGGAATAAGTACATCAATGTTCTCAGTCATTATCCCTCTCCAGTGACACTTTGTTTTAGTGACAGCCAAAAGGGGACCATAGAGACAAGACAGTCCCGCTGCAGTTTATCAATGAAAATCTAATATCGTCCATAAGCAGAGAAGTGGAAATCAATACTTCATTACCAAATTGTTAGTGAGGATGAAGAAGAATGGCGGGAGTGATTTTTGGCAGTCTTCTCGGGCATAGGGTGTCAGAAGTTCAATGTCAGAAGCAGGGTCATGTGGAGAGAATGGCTCAGTGTGAGGGGTTCAGGCTGGAAAGTTGGAACTAAGGCATTTGTCCTGTAATAGAAATCAAAACAACACAAATATCCATTATTGCTTGAGACATGGGCCAGGATGATTCTTTCCCCAACTGGCTTGATCACGGAGGCTCCTAATTTGATTACAGAGGCTCCTAATATAAGGAAATATCTTGAGCCAGGTCATGGTTAATCGAAATCTAGATGCTTAAAATCTTAGAGCTTAAATGAGACTTTACAGTTACCTGGTCCTCATCCAACCGTCTCATTTGACAGATGAACATAGGGTTCAGAGAGAGGGAAGTGATTTGTCTGATCTCTATCACATAGCTCAATTTAGTGGCAAAATTTGGGAGCATAAACCAAGTCTACTAGCTCTTTTGAGTACTACAGACTTTCAGATTGTAAGTGACTTTATTTTTATTTTATTTTTACCATAGCATGAACTAGGGTACATCTAAGTGATGTCAGAGTAAGCAGGTGGTTTAAAACTGTGGTTTCCATTGTGGAAAGCACACGAGATGACAAAAGAAGTTTATTAATATTTTTCATTTTTATATCATAATCATGTCTGGAGATACTCCCCCCCATCCCTTATCTCCCTCCAAACTTGAGTCTTTCTCTGTAACAAAGAAAAACAGTTAAGCAAAAATACCCCATAAAGTGATGGCATTTAAACATGGAAACAGAACTCTAGTTCAATTTCAGTTGGACAGGAAATGGATCTAATTCTCAATTTTCTCATATTATAATAATGATGTTTATTATTGAATATACTGCAATGATGCCTCATCTTTACATTACATCAATTTCTAGATACCGCTTCTTCAATTTCTGCCCCAACCAAGTAATTGTACTCTTCCCTGTAACAAAGAAAAAAAAAGTAAAAATGTTTAATACAGTGAAAGTTCCTGACAATGTATATAACTTTTTGTCCTATTTGTCCTTTGCCTCTCTATGATGAGGAAAAAGATTATATTTTATGATATGTTTTCTGGGATGATCATTGAATTTTCATTTATTCCTCATTTGGCATTTTTTAGTGATCTTTTAATGTATATTATTGTAGTTTATTTATGTAGTTTCATATATATTGTTATAGTTCTTTTCCTCTGTTTATTTCATTTTGCATCAGTTCATACAAATATCTCCATGTTTTTTTTTTTTGCTTTATTTTGTTTTTGCAAGCCAATGTGCCTAAGGGCACATGGCTAGGTAATTATTGTCTGAGGAAAAATTTGAACTCAGATCCTCCTGACTCCAGGACCTGTAGAGATCCACTGTGCTACCTAGCTCCCCATCTCCATGTTTTTTCTGAAATCCTCAAATTTTCAATTTCTTAATTCACAGTAATGTTCCATTAATAATAATTTAAGGGGTGGCTAAGTGGTGCAGTGGATAGAGCATTGGCCTTGGAGTCAGGAGTACTTGAGTTCAAATAAAGCCTCAGACACTTAATAATTACCTAGCTGTGTGGCTTTGGGCAAGCCACTTAACCCCATTGCCTTGCAAAAAAAAAAACCCAACAACAAAAAAACAAAAACTAAAAAAATATTAATAATTTAAAAAGCCAGCATTTTATGACACTCCAAAGTTTGCAAAGTACTTTAAATATGTTCTATCATTTGCATCTCAAAATAACTTTGTGAGGTAATAGTAATAATAATTACTAGTTTTTATATACAGTTAACTAGGTGGTGCAGTTTATAGAATGCCAGTCCTAGAGTCAGGAAGTCCTGACTTCAAATCTGGCCTTAGATATTAGCTGAATGACCCTGTATAATCACTTTACCCCAATTTGCCTCAGTTCCTCATCTGTAAAATACTCTGGAGAAGGAAATGACAAACTCCTTCAGTCTCTTTGCCAAGAAAACCACAAATGGGGTCAGACATGACTGAAACAACTGAACAACAAAAAGCAATTATATAATGCAAAGCAATTTACAAATATTTATCCCATTTAATTCTTTTTTGTTTGTTTGATTTTTGTTTTTGTGAAGCAATGGAGTTCAGGACTTGCCCAAAGTTACACAACTATTAAGTATAAAGTGTCTGAGGTATGAACTCAGGTTCTCCTGACTCTAGAGTAAGTACTCCATCCATTGCACTACCCTACTCCCCCATATTTCATTTAATTCTAATCATGACCCTAGGGCTTAAATATTATTCCTATCCTCCTTTTAAAGTGAAATAGAGAAATATTAAGTGATTTGCCCAGGGTCACACACCTAGTAACTGTCTAAGATCAGATTTGAACTCCTGACTCCAAGTCTAAAACTCTATGCAGTATACTTAATGTTGATATATTATAATTTGTTTCACTATTTCCTCACTCCCAATCCCCATACCCAAACTGTATCTCAACACTGAAGACTCAGTGTGATTAATCTATCTACCCATTATTTTTTGGTAATAAATAGAATAGTGACATTATTAACTTGAATCTACTACTAATCATGTCTTGAGAAAGAAAGAACTAGGTTTTTTAGTATTGGAACAAAGATGTCTGAAGATCTTGTCATCAGGTGATAATGCCAATCAACTGATCAATCATCACACATTTATCAAGCTCTTAGTGTATACTGGGACTGTACTGAGTGCTTCATTAATTTAGATTACGAGTTGGAAGTGAAGAGACAGTATATACCATGCTCAAAGATAGAATTGGAAGAGAGTTCACTGCCTTCATCTTAGCAATTAGAAAGCAGAGGCCTACAGAGGTTCAGGTCACACAATTTATATAATTAATTTCAGAACTGGGATTCAGCAATCTTTTTAAAAATTTTTATTTATTTAAGGCAACAGGGTTAAAATGACTTGCCTAAGGTCACACAGGTAATATTAAGTGTCTGAGGTTAGATTTGAACTCAGGTCCTCCTGTCTCCAGGGCTGGTGTTCTATCCACTGCACCATCTAGCTGTCCAGGACTGGGATTCAAATCCAATTCTACTGACTCCAAAATCAGTACCCTTTCCACTGTATTACACAATCTTCCAATAATTATTCATTCCTCATAACTTTAGAAATGCATATCAATTAATTTATTACTTCACTTGATTAGCCACTATCTATTCAGTGTCTACATTTCAATCTGTTTCAGTATAATGTGATGTGTCTGTTCTTCCTCTTAAAATTTTTTGCTGTTTTCTCCCATTCTCTCTTCTCTTACATATTCTCTTATGTATTACATATTGGAGGGTAAAAGCTGAGAATGACAGTCATTACAAGATAGATCTCAAGCAAAGACATTATAAAAAAGAGAAGTCGGATCTCCTAGAAGTGGTGGTACTATGATCTGATGCTTGAAGGAAAGTAAGGATTCTGAAAGGCAGAAATAATGAAGACCGGAGAAAAACAACAGTTAGAGACAAAAAAGATCAGATGATTTTAGATGAATTGATTCAGGGCTACTAGATCTTACCAGTATGTTGCCTACAACTGACCTCCAGTCTGAAGGAATATTTTGCCCTTCCTTGGATATGTATAATTTGTGAGCTAATTACTTCTTAGGTGAAAGCACAAAAGTATCCCAAAAGTATTGGTATGTCTTTAAGATTTAATAGCTTGAAGTTGCACCAAGACTTGGAGCACTGAATATTTTTGCTTCAAGAATATCTATATTCCTCAACCCTTTTAAAGTGATTAAGTTCATAGTTCCTACCTATGTATCTCATGGGTTATCTGGAAAATATTCTTCAGGGAAAATCTTGAGTAGCAATGAATGAAATTGTTGAGCTTGGTGTAATGGAAAGACTTCTCAATCCTGATTCAAAAACCCTGGGCTTGATGTGCCACTTATGACCTTGGGCAAGTCACCTCCTTGATTTCCTATTCTGTAAAATGGCAATAATTTTTATCCTATTACGGTGTAGCATATAGTTATAAAGTCCTGAGTTTAATCCTGCTTCTGACAAATATTTACTGATCATACCACCCTGGAGAAGTCATTTAATCTCTCAGTGCTCTAGGAAACTCTCTAAGTCTATTGCTTTAGTCTTATAGTAGTAGAAGAGGTGTCAACCTGCATTGGCAAAGGACATTTCCTCCCCTCATGAGTTCTCTGCACCAAAGAAATCACAGATCCTGATGTAGTAGTCTCTATTCTCTATCCCCCTAGTGTTAGGGGGATTAGTGAGATTCTCATTCTCCTCTTTCTCTGTCTCTGTTTTTCCTCCTTTCTTCTCTCTCTCTCTCTCTCTCTCTCTCTCTCTCTCTCATAGATATATATGTACAAATAAACAAATGAGCTACATATTAGTGTGATAAAGAAGAGATTCTGCTGAACCATTCTGTCTTTGCATCTCTGTCTTACTTTCTCTCATGTGTATATTGCTTTGTAAGTTATAAATACTTATATAAACTCTCATTGCTATTTTCTAAAAAGACTCTGGATTCCCAGGCAGTCTTAGCTTTGTTTTAGACTTGCCGGACTTCCTTGGTCAATTCTCTTTTCATCTCTGGACCTTAGTTTGTCAAGATATAAGACCATTCATCTGTAAATGATTACTTTCCTTCTGAGGATGCTGTTCTATCTTCAAGGTCCCAGCTTCTCTGATGTTTTAAATGAGAACATTATGATTATTACTGATATTTTGATGAAGGTTAGTGGAGTCCAATCCCTTTGAATTCTTGGGATCTTATATTTCTCTCATTAGATCCACTTACTGGGCCATAACGTCCTGAGCTGTCTTCATTTTTTGGTCCCATACCTGTATAATGTTCTTCAGATCCTGACATGATTCGTCCAGGTGAGGGATGCTGTCACTTAGGACCACCAGCCAGGTTTCTTAATGAGATATTAGAAGAGGCTTTCATCTTCAGTCATTTAAGAATAACACATTCATTTGTTTTTTCTTCTGCAATATACCAACTATTTGAAAAAAGTTTACCATGTGCAAAAGCATGAAGGGTACAAAGATGAAATTATCATAGTCAAGGCTTTGGGGAATCTCAATATGTGAATTTAACTCCATAAATAACTAAATAAGCTCCAAGTTAGATTATGATAGAGACAAAGAGAGATCCAGTCAAAGGGTTTTAGTACAATTTGAGAAGATCAGGGAAAGGTTTCTTATAAGAGATAAAGCACCTGACCTTAGTTTGGAAGGAAAGAAAGGATTTCAACAGATGGGATCCACTAAAAAGTATACTGATTCTCCTTTAAATTGTTCCAATTTCATTTTTGAAAAGATAATTTTTCTTTTTTCTTCTCTATGTCTAAGAAGATATTAGAAAAAATCAGAAAGAAAAATGGAGAGTATCTGGAGTTCTAATTAGGGAAGCTAGTTGGAGGGAGTATTTCTTAGTATAAACGACAGGAGGTAGTTGGGGCAAGCTATGCTGCTACATGGGCATTTTAAAAAGTGTGGAGCTAATTCTATAAAAATAAAGCAGAAATACATAACAATTTTAATTACGCATCTAAAAAAATCATTGCTGGTGTTCATCAAGCAGAGCATATGAAGGAGAGCCAAGCAGAAAGTATTTTGCATTAATTATGAAGCCACCAACAGATGTAAAGAATTATATGTGTTTTAATTTTGGAAGTATGAAGACAAGGGTTGGGTTGTTGTTCATCTTTGCACAGTACCCAGTGTGACATTCATCTTGGCTTCTCATAGGATATAGGCCCTTAATAAATATTTGTTGTATTGAATGGTTATGGCACTTTAAAGTCTACAAAACACTTCCCTCTCCCCACAACTCTGAGATTTAAGTCAAAACAGATATTACTGCAGCCATTTTACAGATGGGAAAACTGAGGATGAGAGGTGAATGTCTTGTCCAGACTCACATAATTAATAACTTCAGAGCTGGGTTATGAACATCAGTCTTCTGATTTTGAGCCTAGCACTTTTTATTGAGGTTGGTTCCTGTGCTTGAAGAATGTTTGCTTGGTGAAGTTTCTTTATACTTTGGTATGTTTCTATGATCTCTTCTGTGAGTATTCTCTTCACTAGGAAATCTTGCACAGATCTTGTGGTCTATCTTTTTTTTGTGCAATTTTTAATCTAAGTCTTTCCATAAATCCTCTAGAGGATCTACCAGATTTTCTGGAAGCCTCATTTTGACCCTTTTAATACTTTGTGTATACTAATACAACACTTAGCCTTCCTATCTGTATTCCCTTTCTCTCCCTTCATGAGCTATCTAATGATCATGATTATCAGCATTTCCCCTTTAAGACAAATCAATAAGCATTTATTGAATACTTACCATGTGTCAGATATTTTGCTTAGTATTGGCGATCTAAAGAGTAAAAAAATAGTTTGTGTCCTCAGAGAACTCACAATCTAATTGGGGTTACAACATGCAAAGGATACATTTGAAAAAGGTATATACAAGATAAATTGTGATACTCTCAGACAGAAGCACTAATATTAAGGCCTTCTTGCAACAGATAGTATTATAGTTGAAATTTGAAGGAAGCCTAGAAAGTCAGGAGAAAGAGGAAAGGAGAGAATTCCAGGCATGGGGGACAGATAGTGAAAATGCAGGCATTTGTTAGATAAGACTGAACGAGGAGGCCAGTACCAGTGACCAAAGTCTATGGAAGGAAACAAGGGCTAAGAAATTCAGAAAAGTAGGAAAGGGACTTGTTAAGAAGTGTTTAAAAGCCAAGTTGAGGACTTTATATTTGAGCATGAAGGAGATAAGGAGTAACTGGAATTTATTGAATAGGAGAGTAACATGATTAGATCTGTGCTTTAAGATCAATTTGGTAGCTAAAGGGAGGATGAACTGGAATGGGGAGAGATTTGAGGTAGGGAGATCAACCAGAAGTAATTGAAATAATTCAGTTGAGGAGTGATAAAGGCGTGCACTAGAGGGTCAGAGGAGACAAAGGGATATAGGAAAAATGATGCAAAAGTAAAAAAAAAAATAAAGGATTGGATGTGGATGGTGTGAGAGAGTAGAGTGATGGGTGATACTGAAGTGTGAGCCTCGGTGACCAGGAGTAATGTGGTACCTTTGACGGCAATAAAGAAGCCTGGAAGAAGAAAGGAGGCAATATAATGAGTTCAGTGTTGGACATTTTTACTTTTTAATGTCTATAGGACATCCAATTTAAGCTCAATAGGCAGTTGGAAGATGACACTAGAGGTCAGGAGAAAAGATAGGGCTGGATCAATTGATCTCAAAATTATTAGCATAGAGAAGATAATTGAACATCATAATTATTTAAATGTTATGCACTTTCATTAATATGAATAAGGAGTTTAGACGATGTGAGAGAATAGAGGTTGAAAAAGAACAAAATCAACAAATCAACAAACAAAGGGTAGGAGAGTGGACACCAAGGAGATGGTACTTTAAACTTTGATTAATCATATTCTATTGTTTACAAATTTCTTTCCCATATGTCATGATATTCTTACAAACGTCACATGACTAGTGATTTCAGGTCATCAACCTGAACTAATGCCCACAAATCTGTGTTTCTCAAACCAATGCTGTTTTTTTTTCAAGGTTTTTGCAAGGAAAATGGGGTTAAGTAGCTTGCCCAAGGCCACACAGCTAGGTAATTAGTAAGTGTCTGAGACCAGATTTGAACCCAGGTACTCCTGACTCCAAGGCCTGTGCTTTATCCACTACGCCACCTAGCCACCCCACCAATGCTCTTTCGAATAGCTTTGGGTGCCTAGTAAAACTGGAAGGTTGAAAATTCGTGTAAAAATATAACTTTATAAAAGTATGACTCTGTAAGATGGGCAACAAAATGGTAACAGAGGTTTCAACTATTTTTCTAGGTGAATAATTCAGGCTAAAACTTGCTATTGAGGAACAAAAAAACTTAGGATTTTTAAAATAAATTTTCATTGATATCTTTTGTTCTTACTTCACCTAGATTTCTCCCGTTCTCCTTTTCCTCCCTTCTCCTAGAGAACCATCCCATTTAACAAAGAATTTAAAAATAAAAACCAAGAGAAAAAAATTAGTAAAACTCTTCAATACATTGAAATAATCTGACAGGTATTCCATACCTGTGGATTCCTCATTTGTGCAACTTTGGCTTTATCTTCAAACTATATCATCCTTATTTAAATTGAAATGCAACTTGATTTAGTGGCTAAAATGATGAATTTGGACTCAGGAAGACTTGAGCTTAAATTCTGCATCAGATACTTATGAGTCATGTTATCATAGGCAGGTCTCCGAGCCTCAGTTACTTTATTTGTAAAATGAAGATAATAATAATACCTAACTCACAGGGTTACTGTGAGGCTCAAATGAGATATTATATATATAATGTTCTTTGTAAGCAGTAAAGCACTATATCAATGTTTTATTATTATTATTATCATCAACATCATCGTCATTGTCATCGTCATCATCATCATCATCATCATTATTATTCAAAGGACAGGTTCTTTATCTCTCCCCATCTCGCTTTTCCTTTGAGTAGAGAGTAGAAAAGAAAAACTTATATACTGTTGGTTAGGAAACCCTTGACTATGATATGACATCTCCTATTCTTTCTATTTTCTTTTTAACCTTGATAGTATTAAAGTTCATTTTGTTTGGCATTACCTTGCTAGACCCTTTAAGGATACGCAGAAAGGATGACCCCTGATCTCAAGTTGCATACAAAACTGGAGCTGGCACTTCAAATGGACCAAATGAAAGTTGTGTTCAATCTTAGTTTTTTCCCATAAAATGAGCCTTCACAACACAGACAGTAGTGTTATTTGTAAACCTTAAGGAGCTATATAAATATGACCTATTATTTCTTTAAAAGGCCTTGTGTACCCAAAATTTTATAGCTGATGGTATGGGGATTTTTTTTTTGGTCATTCTTCTTTTGTCTAACTGTATGGACTTCCCATTGAAAGTGGCTTTCATTGTTTTCATCATCCTTTATAAAATGGCTGTCAGGTGAAACCATGAGAAATAGGGTGCCACCTGGGGGAAAAGAACAATGCCAGGTAGGCAGACACTGGGGATCCTGTGGGAATAGTACATCTGTTGTCACTAGATGTCATCCATGTCCTACTTGTATGTCAGCTTAGGAGATTTTTCTGGCAGCAGAAAATCTGTTTCTTAAAGAATATCCTTCAACGGCAGGCTACCCAGGTGGTTAAGAAACTGAATAAAAGGAAGTATAAAAAAATCTGCTCTATGAAAATCTCTTGACAACTAATGATGGTATTATGGAGTCTTAACTGCTATATGGTTCTCTCTAATTATAACTAAAGGTATGTCAATCTAAATAAAATGATATTCTGACTATTTATACCATGAAACAGAATAAAGCTTTTTTTTTTTTCCCTACCAGATTTTTATTGCAAATTTCTTCTTGGTCCTTGTTGACAGAACTTTAGAATGAATACTAAGGAAAAAGCAACAGAACCCAGTACGAAAGAATACATATTTCCATAGACACAATAGTTTGTGTTTTAAATATCCAATTTATATGTTGGAAATGTACAGTCAACAATTCTAGGGAACTGGTGTCATTTTTTAAATTTTGAAATATTTTGATTTAAAAGTGAAGTGCTGAGTTCCCTGTCAATGGAGGTAGTCAAGAGAAGCTTAAATGAACATTTATAAGAATATTACAGAAAGAATCTCCTAATGGACAGGGAATTGAATGAGGTGATTCCTAAGTTCTGCTCCATATATATAGAAAAATGACTGACTAGTGAGAGCCCAGGTTTTTTGAGGATGAACTTGAGAGCATCTGCAAGTATTGCAATATTATTTCTTTTCCTGTGACTGACTTTTGGTTGACTTTTGAGTTTGGAACTGATTGTGCTTTTTTGTTGTTTTTGTTTTCAGCAATTTTTTTGGCAAAGTTTTGAGTTTTACAGTTTTCTTCCTCCCTCCTTTCTCTCTCCCCTCCCCTGACAAAAAGTAATCTGACAAAGGCCAACATGTATAATATATTGAAATAGATCCATATTAGTTATGTTGTGAGAGGAGAATCAGATCAAAACAGAGGAAAAGCAATAATGAGAAAAAAACATATTACTTAAGACAACTTTTAAAAATTGAAGATAGAAAGTTTTGGTCTGTATTTAAATTCCACAGATCCTTCTCTGGATATGGATGACATTTTCCAACCCAAGTCTTTTAGAATTGTCTTTGATTATTGTGTTGCTGAAGTGAACAAGTTCATCATAGCTGATCATCACCCAATGTTGCTCTGAGTATATATAATATTCTCTGTTTCTGTCCACTTCACTCAGCATCAGTTCTTGCAAGTCTTTCCAGGCTATTCTGAAGTGCCATCCCTCGTGATTTCTTATAGAACAATAGTTCCATCACATTCATATACCACAATTTGTTCAGCCACCCCCTGATTGATGGGAATCCCCTCAATTTCCAATTCTTTTCCACTATGAAAAGAGCTGCTCTAAATGCTTTGGTGCATGTGGGTTTTTTTTTACCCTTTTCTGTGATCTCTTTGGGATACAGACTGAGTATGCTTTTTTAAATAGCACAGGGTAAAGGGATCTCTCTTTTCCTCTTGACTTTGTTGTAGTGAGGGGGACAAACTGCTATAGGCCTCCAATAGAGGCTGGTTCTCTTTTTCCTGGGGTCTTGGTCAAAGCTCTCATAGCAATGACTGCTCTTGTCTCTGGTAAATGAGGAGAGGGGAGGGGAGGGAATAAATATTTATATGGCAGCAAGTATTTACAAAGAACACCTCATTTTATCCTCATAAGAAGTCAGAAAGGTAGATGCTATTATGATCATTTCCATTATATAGCTGAGTAAATTGAGATTAGCAGAAGTTTGGTCATTTGTCCAGGTCTCACAGCTTGTGAATTTCTGATGTCATATTTTAACTTGGGTCCCTGCTCCAGACCCACACTCTATCCACAAAGTCAACTAGCTGACCCTCTCTAAGGTAAGAGTAGTGGAGATGATTATGACTCCGGGACCTTCAAAACAATGAAATTGTGATCTGTTAGAACTGTTAGAACTGGAAGACATTGAATAGCAGCCTCTCTTCAGGGACCAAGGAGGTCTAGGGGAGACCAGGATCTGGTCTTTTGGAGGGATGTTTTATACTTCTGTCCTTACTATTTCTTCTCAATAAATATTTCTTTGTAAAAGCTGATGAATGTTAATTGGTTAAATGATGCTGGAGTCCTAATAATTCAATCAATGATAAGGGATATAACAATATTATGCAATTATTGATATGGAAAGAATATATCAGAGCTGATTACAATAGAACTCTCTCCCAATCTCTCAGGAATGTCTTTTGAACCCTAGATGTTATCAATTTCATCTTGGAGACCTGACTTGTCAATGAGTTTTTGTATTGGAATAAAGATTTTAATTTAATTAATTTAATTTTAATTTAACATCCCCACCTGACTAAGTAGTAAATCTTTGGTCATGATCCTTTCTCTATCAAATCTTACGTATTACTGTGTGCTTCTCATTTATCTATCATGTATTATTTTGTATTATAATCTTGTGTGTAGAATGGTATAGTACTGTAGTATATTAATTTGTATGTCATCTCCTTCTATAGAACTATAAACTTCATAGGAGTGGAGATGGGACTTATCTAAACCTTTTAGCTCACTCAATACCTGTGTTCTCTGCACACAACAGGAGCCATATAAATGCTATTGCATTTAATTGAATTTGGTTACCCATCAGAGGAACAAATGCACTCAAATTCAGGTACAAATTCAAGTGTGAAGTTAGAAAAAATTTTCACTTGTGTTTAAGAGAGGCAGTGACCTAAACAGATGGAGAATTCAAAGTGGAATTTTGAAACAGAGAAGATGATGATATTGGCTAACTGTTTCCAAAAATGCCTTGTTCAGATAAGCTATACTATTAAAAGTCATCAATCCTCTTTGGGCTATGGAAGGGACTGAAAAACCATCCATCTGTTATCTTTTCCAAAAGGAAGATAATAGAGTAGAAAAAGATCAGGACAACAGAATGACAATAGAAAGGGAAGTATAAGTGATGATTCACTGTTAATTATAATCATGGATTTTGCAATTAGAGATTTAACATTAGAACATTTTTGTATATATGGCAGTTGGGGAATGACCATTTAGGAAATGAAGCAATTTCACTCCTTCATATCCATTTTTATTGGGCAAGATTCATCTTCTACAAAAGGGCACTTAAATCTTTTGAAAGAGGTCTCGATGCTGACAAATACCACTATAAAAAATAGTGACAATTTGAAGTCCAAATCAGCAGCAACGTGACTCTAGCAATGAAACCCATTGTCACTGAGTGGAGAGCAAAAGCAAAATGTAATTTACTATAACTAACAAGAGTTCATTGGATGGGTAGGCTTGATGGGTTTTCTTTTGCAAGAAAATAAAGTGATTGGCATTTAGGCAGGATGATGTCTCCTCTAAGTGTGACTGATGGAGAATTTAGCAGTTTCCAGGAATTCAAAATACAGAGAAATTTGAAAAGGATTTGTAGTTTTTAATTGCATTAACTTATCTGAATAATATGTTTTTAGAAGCTTGTCATCAACATGATTTACTTTTGAAATTAAATCAATAAACATATACACAAGTTGTGGACAATAAGTTCAGTGTGAGTCAATGGTATGATATGGCAGCTACAAGAGAAGCTAATGCATAGGTCAGGGTGCACAGTGAATAGAACAACAGTTCTGGAATCAGGAGATCTTGAGTTCAAATTTGACCTCAGACACTAGCTGTGTGGCCTTGGGCAAGTTACTTAACCCTGATTGCCTGGGATCCAGGGTGACCTCTTATCCTGATTCATATCTGGTCACTTCCTTTAGATGGCTCTGGGGAGAAAGTGAGACCAGTGACTTAGCACAGCAGCCCATTCACTTAAATTCAATTCAAGTGCTTGTCATGGCATCACCTCTCCTGATGTCATGTTCTTCAAAATCAAAGAGCAAGCATCCTCATCATACTGCATGGAGAGGTATCCTGCCCTGGTCAGAACACATCTGGAGTTGTGTTCAGTTATGGATGTCATATTTTAGGAAGGACCTTGATAAACTGGAGAAAGAAGACAACCAAAATAGGGATGGGTTTCAATGTCATGCCACAAGAGAATCAGTTGAAGAAATTGAGGGTTTTTAACTCTGAGAAGAGAAAAACAAATCCAGGGTCATTTCCTTCTCTAGTTCATTTTATAGATGAGGAAACTGAGGTAAATATGTTAAGTGATTTGCCTAGGGTAACACAGATAGTGAGTGTTTGAGATCAGATTTGATTTCAAGAAAATGACTCTTCCCTACTGCAGACCTGGCACTCTATCCACTGCCCACTAACTGTCCTGAGATGTGATAGTTATCTTTAAATATTTGAAGGGTTGTCCTGTTTGAGAAGGATTAGACCTGTTTTGCTTGCCTAAGGGGACAGACCTAGGAACAACAGAATGAAGTTGCAAAGAGGCAGTTGGAGATTCAAATCCCAAAGGGAATGGTCTGCCTTGAGAGCTAATAGGTATCTTCTTACTAAAATTCTTCATTAAAAATCTGTAAGACCCTGTCAATTATGTTGCTGAGAGATATTCTTATTTAGGTACATATTGTTGAATTCCTTTCCAACTCAGAGATTTTGTGATTCTGATTCACTGTGGATAACTGCTAAATCTTATTTTCCCTAAGATCTGGGCTTTAGTTTTTCTATTCTCTCAAATGGGGGTTGGATTTGAAGATCTCTGAACTCTCTCCAGCTCTAACTTTTCAAAATATATAAAATGAACTTTATAAATATTAACTCATTTTGGTCTCATAATAACCTTGGGAGATGATACTAAGGAAGAAACTAAGATGATACTAAAGAAGAAACTAAGACAGCAGAAGTTAAGTGACTTGCCCAGGATCACACAGACTACTACAGAAGCAGCAATCTGAAGTTGGACTTCGAATTCATATTCTTGATTCCAGGTCCAATGTTTTATCCATTGTGCTACCTAACTGCCTCCATGTATACACACACACACACACACACACACACACACACACACACACATACACACAGACACACACACAGACACACACACTGCTATATGGCGAAGAGAGGCCATTTTGGGGCAGCTAGGTGGTGCAGTGGTTAGAGTACCAGCCCTGGAGTCAGGAGGACCTGAGTTCAAATGTGACCAAAGACACTTAATAATTGCCTAGATGTGTGACCTTGGGCAAGATGCTCAAACCCCATTGCCTTAAATAAAAATTTTTTAAAAAAGAGGGGTCATTTCCTAGTGGCAAACAAGACTATGAGCCCCTCTCTCTAAACTTAGCTAAGTTGATCCTCAGATAATAGACCTATGGCTCTATTGTGGGCTTATATTAAAAACTATTTCAACTTGTTAGTATCTATTGATGTTTGGAATCCATTGCCATAACTTCTGAGATTCCAGGATTGCCTCCATACCATTATATATATATATATATATATATATATATATATATATATATATATATATATATGTATATATGCGAGTGTGTGAGAGAAAGAAAAATAAAGAGAGAGAGAGAGAGAGAGAGAGAGAGAGAGAGAGAGAGAGAGAGAGAATGAGAGCAGTCTTCCACCAAAATCCTGTTCTGTTTTCTTATTGTGGTATGCAGATAACTGTGGCATCGCAGAAGTTATGCCTATAAAGTCCAAGGTATAGCTGATGCTAACAAGTTGGAATAGCTTTGAATAAAGTCTCATTGATGGCCCTGTGTTGTTATCTGAGGACCAACCTAGCTAAGTTTAGAGGGGGCACATCATTGCAGTACAAAAGGTCAGGGAATGACCTTTTCTTGGCCATAGCAGCTTCCAAAGACCACTCATGATGCAGATTGAGATCTGTGTTGGTGGGGGAATAGCCACCAACAAGGAAATTACCCATCCTTGAAATGTTGAAGCATATGAATGTGCACATGCTGTGTTAATGGTGGAAAAATTCTGTTTTGAATATGATGAGATGGAGTATGAGAGTAAACACATAATTTGAATGGGAGGTATTTGTCTTAATGATCAAATAGTAATGGACCACTCAATAATAATGCCCCACTGAAACCAGCTCCTATCATCTCAGAGAAAGCTGATGGTTGAATTTTTGGGCCAACATTTACTCTTGGAAACTTTAAAAAGTCTTGGAAAAAATTAAAGAGAGCAGATTAAACTTGAAAGGGTGTTATGCCTTTTCAGAGTCAATTGTTAAAGCAGCATACTATGTATTAGATCCAACTTATTAGATTGAAGGGGGAACAGGTTAGAGTTTGCTTTGATACTATGAGGTCACCAAAATGGAAGGAAGGGAATAAACGTTAATTCAATACCAACTCTGCGCCAGTCATTGGGCAAAGGGATTTATAAAGATTATCTTATTTGATCCTTACAACGATGAGAGGTGTTGTCTATTTTACAAATGAAGAACCTAAGGTAGACAAAGGTTAAGTAATTTGTCCAGGGTCACACAGTAAGTGACCATGGCTACAACTCAGGTTTTCTCCACTCTAGGTCTAGCACTGCCCACCCCCAAAAAAGGTGCAAAACTTTTCCTTTCCTTTGCTATGAACTGAAGACTCTGAGCTTACACACACTGAATTTGATAATCTTAACTAAATAGAACACACAGCTACCTATACAATTCTGCAGTATTTTTTCTCTCTGTTATTATTCCTTCCTTCCATATTTCCACAGCCCATCTCAACCCACCCCAACTTCTATGTAAGTCAGATTTCATTACAACAAACACAATTGCAAAGCAATAGTAATATCAACAATCTTTCCAACAACAAAAAACAATTTTCAAGTCTTTACTAAGGGCCCGTTTATTCCAAATAATATTTTATAAAACAAAATTTCATTATAACAGAAAAATTTGTACAGGCCTTTCAGGGAACTGGAATTTATTTCAATAGTATTTGACAATGCACTGATAAGTTGCTTAGAATAAATTCTCATTATCTAAACATTTCAAGCCAATTGCCTTCCCCCCCTCTTATTTGCTCCTGATGAGCAAATCCCGATCCTTTTTTAGATCCTTCTAATTCTAATCCGATTTATCATATCAACACATTATAACTCAGAGAATTTTTCTTGTATACAAATGATAATATGGTTGGGCCTTCTTAGTTATTCTATTCTAGGATGCTTAAAGGGGAAGTTGGGAAAAAAGTTGATACCGGCAGAAGGTTGTGGCTTAGGACTAAAAAGATCCTAGAGGGATCAAATTCTAGGGAGTCTTTTAGATTGAGTCTTGTTTCTCCAAAGTTTGAAATTTGGACAAATGTGTGATTAGTCCATAATTTTGTGGTGATCAACCAACTCTAGGTTAGATAGAGCAGTGGATAGAGTTCTAGACCTAGAGTAAGAAAGACTCATCTTCCTAAGTTCAAATCTGATTTCAGATACTAATTATGCGACCCTGGGCAAATCACTTAACTATTTGCCTCAGTGTCCTCATCTGTAAAATGAGTTGGAGAAGGAAATGGCAAGCCACTCTAGTATCTTTGCCAAGAAAACCTCAAATGGAGTCACAGCAAAAAGGAATGAAACAATTGAACAGCTAAAATTCATACCTAGGGATTCCTGTGGGCTACATATTGACAATTTTAAAATGTGATGTTATTTGTTTTATTGTATTTTAATTTATTTTGTTAAATATTTCTCAGTTACATTTTAATTTGATTCAGGTCTCACTTAGGAGCATTGCAGGCTCCAAATATGACACCTCTCATTCAGACAACAAATTCTTTATTAAAAGTAATTAAGTTGTATTTTTTCAAAGGTTCTTTTATTTCTAATAAGACATAATCATTGTCCTCAAGGAGACTTCATCCTAAAAGGGGGGAGTGTGAAGTAGTAGAATGGATAGCCTAGGGGTGTTTTAATTGTGATTGGCATAGTGGATAGATAGAATGTTGGGCCTGGCATCAGGAAGACCTGAGTTCAAATTTGGTCCCAAATGCTAACTATGTGATCCTGGGCAAATCATTTAACCTGTTTGCCTCAGTTTCTTCATCTGTAAAATGAGCTGGAGAGGGAAAGGGCAAACTACTTAATTATCTTTTCCAAGAGCACCCCCAAAGGGTCATGAAGGGTAAGACATAAGTGAACAGAAAACCTGAGTTCAAATCCAGCCTCAGGTACTTACTAGCTGTATGATCCTAGATAAGTCACTTATGTCATCCTTGTGTGCCTCAGTTTTCTCATTTTTAAAATGAAGATAATAACAGCTCCCACCTTTCAGGGCTGTTGTTATTATTAAATGAGATCATAATTGTAAAACCTTTAGCATACTGCCTGGCTCATAGTCAGCGATCTATAAATGTTAGTTATTATCATTATTATTAAATTGTAAATCAAATTATGAAAGGAGGAAAGTGAGGGACAGTCATTAATGTAATTTATCTGTGTCATAAAGTATATGGAGTGTGAGGAAAAGTTAGAAAAATAAAAAGTGACAGAAAGTGAGAGAAAGATCATGGGACCCCAGATCTCAAAGGTCATTTAGCTCAATTATATGTCATTCTTCAAATAATCAAACAGAGACCCAGGAAGTCACTTAAGTACCAAACATCAAAGGTCATATTTGGTACCACAGTTTTTGAATCTAGAACTCAGAACTTCTTTTTGACTTTCAGATGAAGACTTGTCATTTTTTTTTTTCTTTAAAGAGGCCATTGGAGTCCCATTGGTAGATGCAGCCTGTGATTTGATGTAAGAGGACCATTAGCTACTGACTGAGGTCAATTTTTGCCAGAACTGGAGTGATTTTTTTTGTAATTTGAGGTTAAGCCACCCTGGACATACAACTCTACGTGGACATACAATATCAAGCAGAGGGGCATTTATTTATTTATTCATTCATTCATCCATCCATCCATCCATCGATATCTATCTATCTATCTATCTATCTATCTATCTATCTATCTATCTATTTATCTATCTATCTATTTAGGTTTTTGCAAGGCAAATGGGATTAAGTGGCTTGCCCAAGGCCACACAGCTAGGTAATTATTAAGTGTCTGAGACCGGATTTGAACCCAGGTACTCCTGACTCCAGGGCCGGTGCTTTATCCACTGCACCACCTAGCCACCCCAAGAGGGGTATTTAAATGAGACCTTGCTCTGTTATGAGAATACAGGATAAAATAAGCCCATGAAAAAATAAGTCCAAGGGATCCTAAGCTTAAGAAGAAAGATCATTTAATTGTTGTTGTTTCTATGAATCAGGCCCAGTCATCAATTTGACATATTATTGACAATGTGTCCCTAGAGAAAAATAGAGTTTTCTGGCAAAGTCGTTCCATTTTCTAAAAATTAAACTGTTCATTGTATTGGTCATCATCCTGCTTTCCTGAAATACATTTAGCTTCTGGTTGGGGGTTATATAATAATAATAACAACAGCAAGGCTTATAAAGTACTTTTCCCATAAAAAGCTGATAAGGACAAAATTATTATTACTAATTTATTTTTCAGTTTGAAGTATAAATGAACACAGTGCACAAAATCATTTGAGGCAAATATATTTACATTTATGTATACATATGTGTGTATATATGAATATAGAGCTATATCTTTATAGGTATATATACATACATATATATTTATATATATTTTATATAAATAATTCCTATGATGTTCTAGGTGTCCCATGTAAGCTACAAAGAAGAGATAAGACTTGATCTTTGCCTTCATGGAGCATAGGCTGTAGGTAGTAGAATGAGAGCTGGTCCTAGGTCCAGATCCAGAGTCTAGGTTTGAATCTTGGCTTGGATACTTACAAGACAATTGCATTATTTCTCTAGTCTCTAGTCTTTTTCACCTGTAACATGGAAATCTTAAAAAAATTATAGAACTATGAGTTAAAATTATTCTACAAGGCAAAATTGGGACACAAGTCATTTTTATGAGAGACAATGTGGTATAGTAGATGGTTGATTTGAGTTTAATGTCCCTTCTGACTTGTAGTGTCTGATTGGCCCTGGATATTCCATTTAATCATTTTCCCCTAGAACATTAGTGTGCTGTGCTTACCAGGTGTGGTGCAGTTGATGATCTGTTTAGGGAGAGAGAATTTTCCCTGGAAGTTTGGGACCAACAAAACAAAATACAAATCAATTGAAATATAAATTTATATGGAAAGTACTATAGGAGTTCAAAGGAGGGACACATCTGTCTGGTTGGATCAGAAAAATGCATGGAAGAATTGGGATTTCACTTGGGACTTAAGAGATGAGTAGGGTTTTAGTAGGCAGAGAAGGGGAAGGGACATCATAAGGGAATAAGATGTGTTCTCCCCTAGTTAAATTATCATGGCAGAGCACCTTATCAGTTAGTTTAAGTTGTTGTTGCAAAGCCTCAATTTATAATCTATCAATCAGCCAATAAGCTTAACCAATTTCCTAGGTCCTGAGGATAAGAAGATGAAAGCAAAGCAATTCTTGGTCCCAAAGAGCTTACATGACAAAAGCTGCAAATACAGGAAAGAAGAAAAGGTATGGTAGAGGAAATTAAAAATAATTTGACTTGGCTTGAAAGTAATTTGGAGAAGAAGAATATCCCACTATGAATTTATTAAAAACTTAATTATTCAATTAAACACACTTTTACTAAGTACTTGTAGCTTGCAGAAAAAGGAAGGGAGAAAAGAATAAGAATTTATATTAACATCTTCTATAGGCTAGGCATTATGTTAAAAACTTCCTCATACCAACTCTGCTAGGTAGGTGATTTATTATTCTCACTTTACAACTGAGGCAACTGAGACAAGCAGAGGTTAGGTGATTTGTCCAGTGTCATACTTCCACTAAGTATCTGAGGTTAAATTTGAACTCGGGTCTTCCTGACTCCAGTCCCAGAACTCTATCCATTGTTCCACTGAGCTCTAGAGGGCTGTGTTAGGTGCTGGAGGCTAGCTCTACCAAGATAGACATAGGTAAAACACAGGTCTTGACATCTTGGAACTTACCAGCTAGGTGGGAGAAAGGATATAGACACAATGCTATACAAAACACAAAATCACTAGCCATAGGAATTGGGGAGATTCAGATAGTGTTAGGTTTGGGAGGGGAGTTATCCCTGTATCTCAAGGGAGTACATGCCTAGGTACAGGTACTAGGTGGGAGATGCAAATATGAAATAATCACATGCAGCACATGTTTTGGCTTGTTAAAAAAAACTGCTACTGGCTAAGGGAAGCTTCCAGTCAAATTTCTGAAAAGGAATAGATTGGGGAGAAGGGACAGCCTATCAGCCTAGATATTTTACCCTATTCTTTCATATTTGGATAAAGGAGGGTCTTTTGAACTTCAGAGGATAAGGGTATTTTTAGGAAGTATATTATTTACAATTTAGTGAGGTTTGCAAGGACTTGCACAGGATTTAAAGAAAGTTAATTCAACACATATAGCAAAAAGATAACTTACTGATCTTTGATGGTCCATCAGTGTCCAGTCTTTGCTCCCAATTCAGACAATGATTGCTAATGTGATGGACAGTGCTAGGATCCTAATGAAAAAATCCAAACACTCTGTTCCTCTGAAGTTCTAAGTGTCCTTCTCCACCCAAGGATGAGAAAGTGGGAAACCATCTAGGATGAGGTGCATTCCTCTCCATTTGTGACTCCTTTTCAGGAGCTTAGCTGGAAGCATTGATGTATTAGCTGCTAGAAGCTTTAATCCTTTATTCTAACTGGCTTGCTGATTTTTCACCCAAAGCATATGGCCAAGATCTTCAACGAATCTAAACAGACAGTATTTGGTTTTCATTGGAATCTAAGCTGATCAGGAACTTTGTACAGTTAAAGTTTATTATTGAGTGACTCAACAGAGCTATCCAGAACTTGATCACATTAAGTGAATAATTGAGACATGTTCTTAAAGTATCATGGTGTAGCATTTTGTCACCTAATTTAAGTGGAGTGTGGTAATAGTCTAGGCTGATCTCTGTGCTTCCAACCAAACCATCAATGTACTTTTATTAAGGACCTACTATGTACCTGGTATTATCTAGGTCCTGCTGACATAAAGATTAAAAAAAGCAAAACTAAACAAAAATCATCTTCTTAGTTGGTTTCTTTTCATGCCATGATAAGCAAATAGCTGTGTGTGCCTATGTATTTGTGTATGTGTGTGTATGCATATATGTATCTATGCATACATATATGCCCACACACTCCCTTAAACATACGTGCACATATTTCAATTATTTTTTTAAACTGGTGAAGGAAAGAGATTTTTTAAAGGAATAATTAAAAAAAATAAAGTCACAGGTAATATCTCCAGAGGGGATGGGGGGAATGGCATGATCTAAAGGACATTTTTAATTTTTACAGTGCTGCAGCATCATTCCCTCAATACCTTTCCCTATTGGGAAGATTGAGGACATTCATGGACTCTTATCAGAACTGCTTTTCCCTCTGAATCAGGCCTAAAACCTGGAACAATAGGCCTGACCAGCTCCTGTGCCTCTCCCCTAAGAGAATGTAGCTGATTTGGGAGGGAGGTTGAAAAGATGCCCCTATGGGGTATTGAAGCTTTCCCAAATGATTCCCTCAGCATATCTGAGTTTTTAGGACCTCATATCATTTCTACCTTCCCCACCCCAGTTAAAGGAAGTTCTCTTAGAAGTTATTTCATCAATACTGGGTGAAAATGCAGATGAAAGGATGGGAAAGTTCTAAGTCTTGGATTGGGAGGGAATTAAAGGGACCACAACAGTAAAGATCATCAATTTTATTGGACTAAATGTTCTACATTATTTTTTCAGCATTTATAAGATGCATATGGGTTCCGAGGTTCAGAAAGTACAGAAGTTTCATTCCTGTAGATCTGACCTTTGACTCACATATCATATTGATTATAATATAATCTTCACCTTGCTTGTCCATAATGGGAGTTTCAGCCTTTCATCATTAGCCTCTATCTGTCCTGCCCTTGACCTTCTGAGGCAGCCTGGATCAAGGCTGTGATTTACAATTGACCCCCACCAATTTTTATCTTTTTCTCTTTCACATGAATGCAGGTTTGGAAATTTGCTAAAGGTACCTGTTTGCCATTTCCCCTAAAATTCTCTATACTCCTTCCTTCTACCTTGATTTCAACCCCTCCCCCCCAAATCCAGCTTTTACAGTAAATTTATTTTTATATAGTAAAAAAAAATAATCTTCTTTTCAAATAGCTTTCATTCTAATGAGTAAGGCAATACATATACAGAGCAGACAAAAATCAACATTTGGGAAGAGGGGCAGCAGCTGGGGGGAAGGACCAAGAAAGGCCTCATGTAGAAGACAGTATCTGAACTGAATCTCTAAGAAAAATGAGATTTCAGGAAGTGAAGGTGAGGAGGGAATGTATTCTAGGTTTAAAGGATAATCAGTACAAAACTCAGGGAAGAGAGATAAAGTACTTTGTGTAACGAACAGGTACATTTTGACTGAATAATTAGTCTGGAAAATCATACTTCAGCATTCTGTAAATGTTCTAAGTAGGCACAAACACATTCATATGGAATAACTATTCTGTTTTCACAACTTCTTATAGAGCTCCCTATCTTCTCCCTTCCCCCCTATAAAAAGTTGAGTTTCAAAGCATAGGCTCAAAGGTATATGAATTCTTTGGTCTATATCATGTATGCTATTCATTCATCTGTTCATATTATAGTCCAAGAACTAACCAATATAAGCAATATCATCTCCAGGGCCCTCTTCTTAGCTAAGTAAAATCTTGAGATTGTGATTGAACGTCATTGAGAACAGATGCAAAATTTATGAATGATACAAATACTAGCAAACTAATCTACAATTTCTAGTCATATTATTTCAGAAAAATATTTCTACTTTGTTTTCCAAGATGTAGATGCTTTATATAAATTGAGAAAAATTTGTATCATGGTACAAATTACATTTGGGAGAAAACAAAACAAAAAACCCCAAACTACAACTTGGCAAATCTTATGTTTCTTTTCCTGGCATTTCTTATGAGTATTAGGGGGGAAAAATGTGTCTCCAGGAGACTTCTTCCAGTAAAATTAGTAATGGTTCCTTATTAAATCATTGACGATAACAGGAAAAAGGAAGATCCTTCTGCCCATGTTCAAATTGCAAATCAGTTGGAAAAAAGTAAAAATTTGGAAGTTAGGGTTGGACATTTTTCATTTTAATCTATTAAACTTTTAATTTGCAAAATATCTCAATTTTAAGAACAAAGTAATTTACATACATTTTTAGAAGATTTGGCTTCTCTTCCCAACTCTACCACTATCTTGTCTGACACTGAACAAGTCTGAACCTTAGCTTCTTTCTATGTAAAATGGGGAAAATGATAGTCCCTATCTCAGGGGGATTTGGGGGGATCAAATGAGATAATGTCTATGAAGTACTTTTCAAACATTATATTCATATGAGCTATTCTTATTCAAATATTTAAATTCAAGTGGATCTGTACCTTCACTGATGTAGACAATCCCTTCAACAATAGATATTGCAGGTGACTTGAGAGAAGATTGTGGATTAGAGGAGCAACCCAGCAAATCTCTCTGAACATTCACCTCCAAACAACTTTAAAATAATTCCTCAAATCAAATTATGGAGCAGTAAAGGTCAACAAAAGAATCTGGACTGAGAAAACTTAGGAGATCACCAGAAGTCTGTCTGCAGCTCAAGGATGTGGTGAAAAACAACAGCAGCAATAGCAGCAACTTCAAGAGTTTTCAACCTGGAGTTGGTAAAAAAAACAAACAAACTTGAACAAATGGTCAAAAAGAGATTACGGGGACCTTTTATTGGCACTGGGTACAGCTGGCACTGATTGGCAACTCTATTGCTCATAAGGAATTCTTGGTCTTAGTTTCAGAGCAGAAAGGAATGCCTCATAGATAATAAGGAAGCAGGAGCCCTAGTCACAGTTTCAAGGTAGAGTGGAGAGTTAACACTTGGGAGAATTAACACAGGAGATCAAGGGACACCATCACAAGTCCAGGACCAAGAAGAGTGGTAGCTCTTGCAGCACTTCCTGTATATAGATGAAAGCACAGACTAGATCAGGAGAGCAGTGACCACATCTCTAGGTGATCACATCAACTTGGATGTACTGAAAACTTGTATTTCCATTCCCAGGTGAATTTAACATAAAGTTCAAAAGCCCAACTTAACATGAAGTTCCAAATCAAGAAATATGTTGGAAACCTGAGTAAATGACAAAAATAAGAACTTGATCATAAAAGCTTGGAAAACCAAGACACAATAATACATCACAGTAATGTGAAAACATCTACAAGCAAAGTCTCAAAGAAAAAAATGCTAGGACACAAGTATAATAGGAATTTCTGGAGGAGTTAAAGAGATGAGTGGTAGAGGAAAAATTGGGAAGAGAAAAAGTGATAGAAAAAATTATAAAAGAAAATTAATAATTTGGTAAAAGAGGCACAAAAATATTGAAGCTAATAACACCTTTAAAAACAGAATTGACCTAATGATAAAAATAGAAAAAAACGTGAAATAACTTATTGAAAAACTACTGATCTGGAAAATAGATCCAGGGGAGATGATTTTAATAATTATTGTACTACCTGAGAACCATCATCAAAAAAAGAGCCAAAATATCATATTTCAAGAAATTATAAAAGAAAACTGCCCCAAAACCTTAGATCCAGAGGATAAAAATAGAAATTGAAAGAATCTATCTTTTGAAAGAGATACTCAAATGAAAGCTCCAGTAATATTAGTCCTAAATTCAAGAGGTCCCAGGTCAAAGAGAAAATACTGCAGGCAGTCAGAAACAGACAATTGAAGTATCATAGAGTCTCAGTCAGGATCATACAAGATTAGGTGACTTCTACCTTAAAGGATCAAGGGCTTGAAATTTGATATTCCAGAAATCAAAGGAGTTAAGATTACAATCAATGATAACCTAACCTACCTAGAAAAACTTAATATAATTCTTCAGGGATAAAATGGATAGATAAAATAGAAGACTTTTAAGTATTCCTGATGTAAAGAGACAGCTAAATAGAAAATTTGACATTCAATAGAAGACTCAAGAGATGCATAAAAAGGAACACATGACATCATAAATAATTCAATAAACCTAAACTCTTTACATTACTACATAGGAAGATGTTTTCTGTAATTCCTAAAAACTGTATCATTATTAGGACAATTAAAAGTAGTTTATATAGATAGAGGGCATGGGTGTGAGTTGATTATGTTGGAATGATCTCCAAAAATAATGAAGGGGTGAGAAAGATGGATGCACTGGGGGAAGGGGGAAAGGAAAGGTAGAATGGGGAAAATTATCTCACATAAAAGAGGTTCTCAGTTCTCAAAAAAGAACTTTTGCAATGGAAGAGAAAATGGGGATGTGGTGGCAATGCTTGAACTATACTCCCATTGGAATTTGTTCAAAGATGGAAAAAATTTATATACATACTCAGTTGTGAATACAAATCTGTCTTATCTAATAAGATAAAAAGGGGATAAGAGAAAGGGCAAATTTTAAAAGAGAGAGCACGGGGCAGCTAGGTGGAGTAGTGGATAAAGCACGGGCCCTGGAGTCAGGAATACCTGGATTCAAATCTGGTCTCAGACACTTAATAATTACCTAGCTGTGTGGCCTTGGGCAAGCTACTTAACCCCGTTTGCCTTGTAAAAACCTAAAAAAAACCCAAACAACAAGAGAGAGCATATTAAAGGAGGCAATGGTTAGAAGCAAAACACTTTTGAGAAGGGACAGGATAAAAAGAGGGAGAGAAGAAATAAGAAAATGGCACAGAGGGAAATATGCAGTAAATAATCATAATGGCGAATGTGAATAGGATGAGCTCACCCATAAAATGGAAGAAGATAAAAGAATGGATTAAAAACCAGAATATAACTAAATATACATACACACACACAGATACACAGATACACACACACTTAGATTAATAGTAACTGACTTAAAAACAGAAAGGTACACAGAGAGTCAAAATAAAGGGCTGGAGCAGAATCTACCCTGGGGTAGCAATTATGATAATTTACAGCAAGTTTCTCTGATAAAGGTCTCATATCTCAAATATAAAGGGAGTTGAAACAAATTTATAAAAAATAACTATAAAATTAAGAGCTTCAATGCATAAATGGTCAAAGGATATGGACAGTTTTTGGAAGAAGAAATCAAATAATCTATGGTCCTATAAAAAATGCTCTAAATCACTATTGACTAGAGAAAGGTAAATTAAAACAACTTTGAGGTAACACCTCATATGCATCAGAAATGACAATTCCTGGAAGAGATAGGGGGAAATAGTTAAACTAATGAATTGTTTGTGGAATAGCGAACTGCTCTAATCATTTAAGAGAACAATTTGGAACTATGTGCAAAGGATTATAAAAACTTTATATAGCTTTTGATCCAGTAATACCCCTACTGGATCTATACCCCAAAGAGATTAAAAAAAATGAAAAGTATATCTATATGAACACAAATATTTATAGCAGCTCTTTTTGCAGTGGCAGAGAATTGGAAATTGAGGACATGCTCATCAGTTGAGGAATGACTGAACAAGTTGGGCCATATGATTGTGATGGAGCACTTTTTTGCTATAAAAAATAATGGAAGGAATGACTTCAGAAAAAAGTCAAATAAATGACAAAACTTATATGAACTGATGCAAAAATAAGTGAGAAAAACTGGGAGAACATTGTGCATAGTAACATCCATGTTGTAATAATGATCAACTGTGAATGAACTTGACAACTCTGATCAATACAATGATTTAAGACAGTTCTAAAGGGACTCATGAAAGAGAACTGATGAACTTAAAGTACAAATTGAAACATAATTTTCTCACTTTATTTTTTTAACTTTTAAAAATAGGGTTAATGTGTTAATATAATTTGCATGATTTTACAGGTATAATGGATATATTACTTGTCTTCTCAGTGGGTAGGGGAAGGGTGGGAGCAAGGGAGACAATTGGAATTCAAAATTAAAAAAATTAAAAAATATTATAAAAAATAATAGGCCTAAAATCTAAATAAGGAAGTAACCAAGTAAGTAAATAAATAAATATCGAAGCCTGTCCATGCCTACCCCATCCAGGATAACTCTTTTCACAGGGTAAGTCCTATTATAGAGGGGGGAAATGGAAACACTAAGTAAGGGCAAAATTAGTCAGCCAGTTATTAGTAGCCTGAATGTTTAGTCTTTCTGTTAATTATTACTACAATTAAAAGGACATGAAGTCCTTTAGCTGAGAAGCAGTTGTAGATAGAGAATCAGAAAGACCTGGGTTTGAAACTTGCTTCAGATACATACTCACTGTATGATTCTGGGAAAATAATTTAAACTCTCAGTTCTCCATGACTCTTAAGATGCTGAACCTTCATAGTTCTTGATTGGGAGTTCTTTACCTCAAGGAAAGCCATCTCTTATTTTTTGAAGCCTTCCTAAAAGGAGATAAATACAAAATCTGTTTTCAAAGAAAGTGATGAAGACTAATAGCCTAGTTCAGTCATTTGGACTGATCAGTGTCCAAGACCAGGGGTGAGGTCTTTACAGCTCTGTGTGCCTTTCCCTTCCATGCCCCTGATCTTTTCCCTCCATGTGCCTTGGCAGCTGTGTCATTTCTGCAGAAGGATGAGACAATGTTTACTGCATCCACCCCCAACAATTGCCCTTAGATAATGTCTGGGGAAGGGGGTGGAGAGGAGGGGACAAGAAGCAAAGAGCTTGACCCATACACTCTAACTTCAACTCCAGTCTGATTCACTGGGGTTGTGGCTTTGGGCACTGGGTTCATTGGTCATTTCAGCTCCAGCCCATTTCCATCACTGATGAGTAGGGTGCTTGGAAAAGCCAGTTAAATTAGGCTTGGAAAAGGGACATTGCATCTTTGAGTAATGAGGTTGGGAAACGGGGAATGCATTTTCCACTAGCTCATGTCTCACTGTATGGCATTCCGATTTCATGACACTTCATAATAAATCATGGCTTATCACTCACAAGGGAACATAACATGGCTCAAGTTAAGATTCGTTAGTGATTGTAAAGAAGAAACATGAATTGCTGTATATCAGAGTTTTCTGATCATCTTTCTGTCCACTGCAGGCTTTTTTTATCGTTATATTTACTGTAACCATTGTTTAAAGCATAAATAAAGGAAAGGAGAAAGCACCAAATATGAATAATGAAAATAAATTCATCTTATTTATGTGTTTATGTAAGCATTTGGCAATTATTCCACACAGTAGTTTGTGTCCAGGGCTAGAAACTGCTTTATTGAGAAAAGTTTCTTGCTCTGAAAGTTTCCTTTTTTATAGCCTTGCATGCCAACACATTCCTATTCCTGCATGGAAGGCATCAGTTTGTGTATTATTCAGCCTCTTGACTTCAGGTTGCTTCCCTGAATCTGCCTGGGTGCTAAGACAAGGCAGGCTTGGCATATCAACACATTACTGTGTAGTTATTAGGTTGCACAGAAAGAGTGGGCATGCTATAAAATATTTAGGGGAAGAGTTGGGGGCCAAGTTGGGGGCCAAGTTTAATCAAAAAAAGACTAAGTTCAATCACCAATGAGAATGGAAAACTCTGACCAAATATGGGCCTGGACTCCTATTGGGGATAAATAAAGACATTTTTTGCCTGAGGGGTCTGACTGAGAAGCCAGTCCTTTCTATGATAAAAAGCAACAGAATTCCATAAAGTAAGGACATGCTAGGTATATAAACACAATTGCAAGCACCCCCTGCTTGGAAACCAGAATTGTCAAGATTCAGTGAGCAAAATTATAAAGGCAAGAAAGGAATGACTACTATATATTGATGAATCAGGACATGTATAATATTGAAGTAGAGTGGCATTTTTCATGAAAAGGACCTCTTAAGAAAACATTTTGTGATTGTAGGAAGAATCTCTACCCAATGCTTAAGATTTTTATATTGTTATAATTGTTATAAAATTATAAATAATTTGAAGAGTTGGTTGAAGGCTCTTGGCTGATCTCTGCCAAATTTACCTTTTTGACTTGTTTTGTCAACTAGTTCTTGAAGAGTCTCAAGAGACTTTACCCCAGTGTTTGCATTCTTGGGCCCTGTTCTTTTTCCCTATGATTCCCACATCTTCTCCTAATGCTAATACAGGTACAGTTAGCTTTTATAATCATCCAGATTTGCAGTGTCAGTGTCAGTCTTGACTTTTGAAACAGTTCAGAGGAAGGAGTGCTGGGCCTGGAGATAGGAATACTTGAGCACTAATCTTGTTGAGGACACTAAAGAGTTGTATGACCCTAGGTGAGTCAATTTGCTTCTATTTGCCTTGATTTCCTCAACTGTAAAATGGGAATGATAATAGCTCCGAAAGTTGTGAAGATTAAATAGCAAAATATTTGTGAAGTGTAAAGCATAGTGCTGGGTACATAATGTGCTCAATAAACATTTCCATCTTCCCTCCCTCCCTCCCTCCCTGTTTTTTTGTTTGTTTGTTTCTTCCCTTCCTCCCTCCTTTCTTCCCACATTTCCTTCCTCCCTCCTTCCCTTCTCCCTTCCCTTCCCTTCTCCCTTCCCTTCCCTTCCCTTCCCTTCCCTTCCCTTCCCTTCCCTTCCCTTCCCTTCCCTTCCCTTCCCTTCCCTTCCCTTCCCTTCCCTTCCCTCCCCTCCCCTCCCCTCCCCTCCCCTCCCCTCCCCTCCCCTCCCCTCCCCTCCCCTCCCCTCCCCTTTTCCTTCCTTCCTTCCTTCCTTCCTTCCTTCCTTCCTTCCTTCCTTCCTTCCTTCCTTCCTTCCTTCCTTCCTTCCTACATTATATATACATATATAGACAACCAATTGGAGATATAGATATAAAATATACAGCATAAAATATACATAATCAATAAGACTTGACAATTGATTGAATATACATTTGTCACTGACCTTTGTCTACCTCAGTTTCTATATCTGTAAAATGGAGCTAATGATATATAAAGTAGTATATATTAAAAATCCACTAAATCCACTAAATGATACTCACAATAACCCTGGGAGGTAGGTATTTATTATCCTTATTTTCTACTTGAAGCAAACAAATTAAGTGATTTATGCAGGATCACACAGCTGGGAAGTTTCTAAGACTGAATCTGAATTCAGGTCTTCATGACTCCAAGTCAATACTCGATCACTTGTGCCTTTTGCAGGGTTGTTGTGAAAATAAAATGAGACAATATTTATAAAGCTTCCATATCATGGGCATCTACTATATCCAAACCTTAAAGAATAATATAAATGTCAGCTATAGTTATTGAATTTTTGATTAGTTGATTGATTTGTTATTCCCCCTTCAAGCCAAGAAAGACCACCAAAGGTCTTGTCACTTGCAGAAAGCTTCATAGAATTGAGGTCTACAGAACTTGCTCAGATGGTACCATTGTTCTCTGAGTATTTTGTCTCCATCTACATTTGTGCCCCAGCCAGGCCCTGGCCAGCTTTTGAACCCCAGAAACCTATCAGATGGTTTTCAATGAGAGCAGCGACTAACTCCCAAACAGGGTTTTAAAGTAGAAAACAAAGTGCAGGGTGTATAGTGCCATAGTAAATCACTAACAGTCAGATTTTCTGACCTACAGGTTGGGGAAGTAGCTCTCATAAGTTTCTAAAGGAAGCTCTCCATAGATTTACATGCAAGGGCTTGAGCCTCAGTCACCCTTGGCATAAAACCCATTGGAACCTCTGTTTCTCCAGTCTTTTAACCATCTGTGAAAATTCCTTAGGACTGGAGGAAGATCCAAGGATGCTTACACTTTTGATGAACAATAATGACACTATATAATTGAGTAGATTAGGATTCTTTCCAAAGAGCTTTCACAGCCTAACTTGGAGCCTTTCTGATAATAGGAGCTCATAATAATGGCTTATATTTCTATGGTGCTTCCAGGTCTACAAAGCTCTTCTGTCACAACACCCTTATAGGCAGTCACGTAAGTGATAGAAGAGGAAACTAAGACTCAGAGAACTGATTTAGTTATGGTAAGTATGGGTTTGAACCAAGGTTCTGTCATGAAGTTCCAAACTTTTCCCACTATACTCTAATGCTTCTCCATTTAAGAAAAATCAATAAATAATTACTTAGTTGGTGATATATTTCCCTACACACTAAGTTCTTTGATTCTCAGAAATAATAGCCCCATCTGATAAGTAAGGAGAGTTATGCTTAAATAAATAGAATGGTTTGGCCCAGGTCATGCATTCAAGCTGGGACTTGAACCAAGACTTCTGCTTTCTAATTCAATGAATGACAGAGTTTGGGATCTAGAATATACCCCAAGGACTATCTAGTCCAACCCTGAGATCTTAAAGATGAAGAAAACAAGGCACACCAAGTGATTCAAACCTATTGCTAGTGAGTACCAAAGTTGAACCCACTTTTTCTTCCATACAGTTGCCAGGCTTATCCTAAAGCACAGGTCTGATCATATCACATACCCCTATATCCCAAGAAGATTCATTGATTCATTCTATTGCTCAGTGGATAGAGCATCATCAACATTAGAGTTCAGAATCTGGGCTCAGAAACTTCCTAGGAAGACCCTGGGTTAGTCACTTAACCCTGTTGGCCTAGTTTCTTCATCTGTAAAATGAGCTGGAGAAGGAAATGGTCAACCATTCCAGTATCTCTGCCAAGAAAACCCTTAAATGGCACCATGGAGAGCTGGACATGATTGAAACAACTCAACAACATTGACTCTAGAATTAAATGCAAATTCCTCTGTTTGTCTTTGACATTAACAATCTGGATCCAACCTATCTTTCAAGACTGGTTCTATATCCCTCCTTTTTTCACATTCTGTTCTAGTTAAATTGACCTACTTGTTATTCCTTATTCTTATTCCATCTCTCTTTTTTTTGTCTTTGCCCAGCTGATTGTTTTGCCTGGTCTTGAACTTTATTTCTTTTTTCTCTTACTGTTGTCTCTTGGGACTCCTTACTCCTTTCAAAGTTCACTTCAAATCCTTAATTTTCTACAAAAGGCCATTCCTGATTTCTTCATTTGTCAGTGTTCTCTCCCCCTCCTTCCCAGCACACATCCCAGGTATGATGTAAACTCTTTAAAGATAGAGACTGTTTCTTTTTTATTTTTATATTCATAGTACCTTGTACGTATGTCCAATTAATAAATGCTTTTAGAATTATTTTTTTTTTGTTTTGCAAGGCAAGTGGGGTTAAGTGGCTTGTCCAAGG
The DNA here is from genome assembly GCF_037893015.1 of Macrotis lagotis. Lineage (NCBI taxonomy): Eukaryota > Metazoa > Chordata > Mammalia > Peramelemorphia > Peramelidae > Macrotis > Macrotis lagotis. The sequence goes on along the minus strand of NC_133658.1, from coordinate 256,422,072 downwards.
CCACACAGCTAGGTAATTATTAAGTGTCTGAGACCGGATTTGAACCCAGGTACTCCTGACTCCAGGGCTGGTGCTTTATCCACTGCGCCACCTAGCCGCCCCAGTTGGTTTGAATTAAATTAAATCCTGGCATGACTGAAATAAAAGTTTATATAACATTACCAAAAAAAAAAAAAAAGAAAAAATAAAGTCTCCCATCCCAGAACTTTGGACTGGATTGAATTCCTTCTGTCAACACATTAGTGTGATTTCCATGACAGCTTTTAGCTGCTATTTGTCCTGGCTCTTCAGATTCCATGGTCCCCAACATGGAAAGGAAGAAGAGACCCTAGTATTTCCTCAACACCATATTCTCTTTCATTCTAGAGCTATAACTTAAACTTCACTAGACTTTTGTGAATGTGTTTGAAATACATTGACTTGATGTTGAAATGGTTCTCATGTTGTTTTCTATATAGATACTTAAAAATATTGTCAACAGTATGATTTCCATGTAGAACTCTCATAACATATATTGTTGTTGCTGTTGTTAAATAAATGCTTCCTATCTCAGAGCTTTGATCTGGACAGAATTCATGATGCCAGTTTGGAGGAGATGAAAGAGTGACCACTTGTGTACAGGAAATGTATCAGTGTGAAAAGGTAGTAAACGTTTCCTGTAAAGGTGCAAATTTGGAAAGAAATGGTGATTGATGTTTGGAAACCAGTCTCTATGCAAAACTGTAATTTTTGCAAATGGCACTGTCTCAAGATGGCATTAACATACTTAATGTTCTCTACAGAGTCGGCAATGTGCGATTAAAAAGGCATCACATTCCAGCACATAATCTCAAATTTTATCTTAAAGAAGATGAGAAATTGCTGTAAATGGGTTTTTACTTCAAAAAATGGTTTAATAACAATCACACACTGTGCTATGGACCAGACAATGTAACATTTGATTCCATCACAGACCACTGCTGGCTTAAAAACAGATATTGAAACAGGGGAATAAATATTTGACAATGCTGTTAAGGCAACTTTGCTAACGATTTTTGAACAACCTCCAACTGAGGTCTAAATGTCTGCAATATCCATAAACAACTCTATACTGCCCAATTAGGGAGACAGAGACATAGAGCCCTGTCAGGAAGATTTGCATGGTTAAGTGTCTGAGATCAGAGAGACGATGAGGGATCGCTCAGAGTGATGGGGGCTGCTCAGAACGGATGACTATCATTACGATATTACAGAGACTTACACCTTCCCAATTACTGGCAGGATTCATTAATTACCACTGCATTTCCCTAATAGAATCCCCTTTCTTGTGCTTATCAGCACCTTCCCTCTGTCTACCTAAACCACAACTCAGCAGTCGATCACCTATGAAAAATTAGAGTGTGGCTTCTAGTGGCCTATTTAAAATAAAAGAAAAATGAATACGTGAGTGGGGGAAATAAGTCTAGAAACCAGTGCAGGGAGCAACAGATCCAGCTTTCAAAAGACACAGGAATGGGGACTTTTTCTTGACTGAACTGCTTGGGTGAACTCTCAGCAGAAACAGTGCCAGGGAGATTTGAGGCTGGGAGTATGAGAACAAAATGAAAAAAAAAAAAAACCAACATCCTCCACACACTTGCCCAAATACTATCATGCATGGAGATGTTATGCTTGCAACCACAAGGTGTACACACATTGTTGCAAAGCAACAATAACTCAAGGCTGCCCAGATGAAGTGGTTTTTTTTTTCTTTTCCTCCTGGAGATGGGTGAATATCACAGGAGCTCCATGCAGTTGCAATAGACTCAGCCCATTAAGGATAATGGTGTGAGCATTTCCATGCTGTCATCCTGTTACCATCAACAGCATTATCGGTATCAAGTGCTTTTACAATTATGCACAATGATTCTTTCTGCAGAAAGACTCCACAACCACCAAACTCGTCTTCTTTTTTAAATATACTGAAAAGAGCAGAGATTTCAATCTTTCGTCTGTTCACAGATGAAAAAACATTTCCAAATCGTCAGTGATAGCATTTTTTTTTCTATTCTAAGGACGGCCAACTGTTCTCAGTGATTTCTATTACATTTCCTACCTATTATTTCATGTAATGGCATTCCTTAAATTTTAAATTAGCTTTGAAGAATAAAAATAATTGAATTCCTGCTGTTTTGTGTACATAGAGGGTGACAGGAGCTAATGTGATAATTTAAACTGTAAATGAGTCTTCACTTTGTGTTCATTAATTACAGCTAATTACTGAATTACAAACCTTCTTGGTTAGGCACTGTTATGTATTCATGTAGCATGTTGGATCTCCAGCTGGTAGAAAACTGTTTTATAGACTTACAAGTTGACACACCAAGCTACCACTGAAACAATTCAGTTTGAAAACAAGGGGGGGGGGGCAGGAACATGGAACTGTAACGATTCTTGGAATTAAAAGAACAGAAACACTGCTTCCAACTCATATCTTTGGGGATAGAGGATCTCGCACGTATAATTAGAACAATTTATGCCAGAGAGAAAAAAGAATTCTATTCTGCTTTCCACTCTGGGTGAAAATCTATACTGTAGCATGTAATTTGTGGGGGGAAGACTTGTTTCTGCCCTATCTTCCTGTTCCCTAGAAACCAAAGATCATAATTATTTATTAACAGAGTCTGTTTTTTTTTAATAACAAAGGGGCATAAAGGATATTGGAAGTCTCACCCTGTTTTTAAGGCCAGACATAACAGAAAGAAAAAAAAAATCAAAATCCAGAAATGACAATAGCTGAATGTTGGATTTTATTTTATTAACTTGGAAACACCAAACTCTCTCTGCAGCACAGTCAAGGGGATAGGGACCTTGGAATGAAAATCAGCAAGATCCAGGTTTGAATCTTGCCTCCGATCCTTATTAGCTGTGTGCCTATGGGTGAGGCACTTATTGGCTCAGTTTCACCATGTTTAAAACGAGGATAATAATGTTTGTAAGAATCTACTTCACAGGATTGTTTTGAGACCTGAATGGAGTATTTGTAAAAGTGCATGGCAAACCTTAAAGCCCTATGTAAACATCCACCAATAGGTTGAGGAGAATGAGGAGGGCAAAACTGAACTTGAATTGTTCACATACTCCACTCTCTCTTTCTCTCTCTCATTTTTGTGGGGCAATGGGGTTAAGTGACTCGCCCTAGGTCACATAGTAAGTATCTAGGGCTACATTTGAACTCAGGTCTTCTCAATTCCCGACCTAATACTCTATCCATCATGCTACTGAGCTGCCCAGTATCGTATAATAGTATATTTGATTTACTAACACTCTCTATCAAAAAGCTATTTAGAATAATGCTAGGAAATGGAAGAAAAGAATTTGTAAGTTGGACAAATAAGGATTTTGACACTTTTTTTCTTACTTCTTCCTCAGTGGACTTTCATAGCATTTAATGAAAGTTGTAATAATACTCTATATAATAGTTATCATCATTTGTAGTTTATCCCTTGACTCAAGTTGTAAGTTCCATGAGAGCAAGGGACTATGTCTTATCTAAACTTCACATTTCCCAGTACTCCAGGACTTGTCTGTCAAAGGTAGGAATGAATAATTTCACATACAGACAAGAGAGGCTCTTCACTAAGAAATATCTCGCTTTTTGCAGCCTCAGACTTTTTTACGAACTGTTCCTGTGTCATGATTTTTGTTATAGAAACTGAGTGGTCAAGCAGTATAGATGGAATGAAGAGACATATTTCTCTATTATCCCTCAAGTTGTCATATGGTGGCAAGTCATGAATTATGGTCTCCTTAGAATTAAAAATGGTACCTCTTGGGGAGGCTAGGTGGAATTACCTAGCCTTGTGGCCTTGGGCAAGCCACTTAACCCCATTGCCTTGCAAAAACTAAAAAAAATGGTACCTCTTCAATGACAATCTAGGGATACTTGGTGAGCTACAGTAATTAGAAAATAAGTAACTACAAAGATGACTTAAAAAATGACATCAGAGAAATATATAATTGGAAAAGATGGCTTGGTGAGAGGGAGGAATTATCAGTAGATAGTCTGTGTCTATCCCTGGTCTTTTCCTAATGACAAGAGGAAGTAAAGGCATCAAGTTGTTGGGTAGATGAATTTATGGGAGGGCATAAGTACTTATGGGAGGTATATAGGAAGGGAAGCATAGATGGGTTTTAATTGACATTTTCATTATAAAACATTCATATTGATAGTATCACAGAATCTCTTGAGAATTTCATGTACATGTCTCACAAGGTGATTCACTTGGGATTCTTGAAGGTATCTTATCTCCTCTATACTTAATCATCTTAAACTAACACTGTCCATTCTAGCCTTACCTTCAGTTCCTATTAATATGAATTCAGGAGAAGACCAGGGAGCATACAGATTGTCCACTGGTAATCCCTCCCTCTCATCAAGTCATCTTTTTCATATTTGACCTCCTTCTGGTACAGAACTAGAGATCTAGTAAATGTGTCTGAGAGGAAGGCTTCCATGTTAGAATGATTTAGTTCTTTTCTTCGAATTTCTTAAGCAAACATTGAATTCTATAGATATGTGTAACCTTCCATCACCATCATCACAACCACTGCTCTAATTACTATCATTACCCAGAAATTTTCACTTCATCTTTATACCAGAACTTGTCTCCTTATCTAAACATTTATCAGATCCAATGTGGTTTCAAAACCCATTGTGAGGATTACTTAAGAAAAGTTGGGGGCTCATCCTGCAAAATACTTCCTGATTTGGAAGTTTGGAAATTCCTTTTGTCTTGGGCTTTTTAAAAGGTGTTTTCTTTTCTTGTCCCAGATTTCCAAGTCATGTGGATCTGGGAGGAATATTGATTAAAAAAGAAAACAAAAATTTACTGATCCCTCTTTGCTGTTTTTACAAATAAATTCCTGGAATCTTAGACCTGGACAAGGACCTTAGAAGTTATCTAGCTTAACCCTTGCCTGACAAATGACTTTTCATTCCTGAAGAATTTTGGGATTGAGTGACTACTGTAACTAACCAGTATGTGAATATACTGGTGTTTACCAGTGTTCAAACCTCTCAACTTTGCCAAAGTATCAAAAACTGTAGTAGACATTAATGTTGGTGATTAAGGAGGATGGAGGATTCCAGAGACCCTCTGAAATTGTAAAATTTCACAAATTTCAATTAAATGCTGAGGTCAGGTCATATAGCATAGCCTATCTTTGCAACTAGGGAGGATCTTAGAGAAACCAGATCCTTGGACATTTAATCCCAATTAATCTGTATTAATTTGAATAGAGCTGCTTGAACTTTTGCTATCACCATCCATGGACATAATAGCAGATTTTTAAAAGGCTGATCTTAAGGTCAACTTCTTCCAAGATTCTTCTCTGACAGTACCCCTCTTAATGATCTTTCCACCTCTAAACAAATACAACATTTAGAGTTGGTGTTCCAAAATTTGACACTAAATTAACCAATCAGTCATCAAGCATTTATTAAACTCTCACTCTATCCCAGGCACTGTGTTACCTCCTAGGAATATCAAGAAAGGCAAAACCAAGGTCATAGCTCTCATATACTGGTTTGACCATCGAATTGCTATGCATTTGTTTGTCTTTCTAGGCTAATAATAATGAGATTCTGATGGAAAGGACCATCCCTTTTCTGTGCTATCTCCTCTAGAGCACCTTGCATAGGTGAGTCCATGAAGAAACATTGTTGGAGGACTAGATTAGTTGCCAAGAAGATATGAGTTCAAATTGTATCTCTGATACTTACTAGCTGTGTAAAAATGAGTCATCAAATACAGCCTTACTTAGCTTACTTGCTTACTTATTTACTTACTTAATTTATTAATTGTGTGATTCTGGGCAAGTCACTTCACCCCATTGGATCAAAAAAAATGAAAAAAAAAACTGGACAAGTCACAATTTCCCTGAATCCCAATTTCCTTTTTTAAAAAATAGGATTATTAATATCTATAGTACCTGCTTCCTAAGTGTAGAATCACATGAGAGCATGTATAGAGAGCATTATACATGAGAGCATGTATAAAGTACCTTTCTAACTTCAATGCACTAAAAATGTGTATGTGTATATGTAATATATATGTAGACATGTATTGCATGTATATATATGTGGGTTTCTCTGTGTGTATATATGCATACACACTCTCACATACATATACATAGTTAACTAAGCAACCCAGTGGATAGAGAACCCAGCCTGGAGTACAAAAGACTCTTCTTGAGTTCAAATTTGACCTTAGATACTTACTAACTCAGTGACCCTGGACAAGTCACTTAATCCTGTTTGCATCAGTTCCCCATCAGTAAAATGAACTGGATTAAAAAATGACAAACCATAACAATATCTTTGCCAAGAAAATCCCATACTGTGTCACAAAGTGTTGGACAGGACTGGAAAATTATTCAACAACTATGTTTCTCTCTCTATATATTCACACATACACACACATACATATATATATATATATACACACATAAATGTGCACATATATAGATATGTATACATCTTTCTTATCTATCTATCTATCTATCTATCTATCTATCTATCTATCTACTATAATCATTTCATAAATACTTGTTGCTTACATGGTCTTCATTTGGGAGAGAAACCATAGTCACCACATTATCTGAGTCACACCAGGTTCTAGCAAGGAAAGTTTTTATTATTCAAAAAGGGTATCTCTCCCATTCATCTGTATGAAGAAACACCTGCAGTTCATTTGGGTTGTTAGGCTCTGAATCTTTTTTTTTAGTTGTTGGGTTTTTTTTTTTTGCAAGGCAATGGGGTTAAGTGGCTTGCCAAGGCCACAGAGCTAGGTAATTATTAAGTGTCTGAGGCCAGACTTGAATTCAGGTACTCCTGACTCCAGGGCCAGTGCTCTATCCACTGTGCCACCTAGCTGCCCCATAGGCTCTGAATCTTAAAATGACAGAATGGGCCATCATGATAGGAAAGCACCTGGTGGCCAAAGTCTGGTGACAAGTCTCCCTCTACTGTATGTAGAGAGGTGCTTGCATACAAGTGCTGCTTGTCATTAAGCCTTTGTTCAAAGCCTTTCCAATTTGGCAGTCAGTCAATGGATGGATAGTCACTAAACACTTATTAAGTGCCTACTGTGTGGTAGGTACCGTGATAAGTACTGGGAAGGCCGTTCCAGTGCTCATGCTCCATTTGTATAGTCCTCCAGAATATAGCAACACTTCCATGTCTCATTGAGACACTGGAAGAGGACATTTAAAAACATTTGTGGAGGTCATTTAAAAATATTTAATTTAAGAAGTAACCTGAATGGAAACTAGATATAAAAACCTTTTGTAAATAGCAGTCCATTGTACAAATGGAAAGGTACACTTATATATGGAGAACAATGTGACAATTGGAAAGTGTCCAGGCGTTGAACTCAAATCCACTATTCTTTTCCATGCTTCCTCACTGTAAATATACTCATAGTTTAAAAATAATTTCATCAGGGTTTTTAGGAAGCCCAGATCTAATTGATCTTCTCAGTAGGTCCCATTTTCCTCCTCTTTAAAGTGAAGGTCCTAAGCTAGATAACCTCTGAGGGCACTTCTAACTCTAATTCTCCACCAATAGGACTTTGTGGGGAATAAGGGAATCCCAGAAGTAGTTCCCTCCTCTTGGAACAGAAACTAAAGGAAAATAACTCTCACAATGTCAGACCCTAGAATGTTAATTATGGGTAGGGATTAATTATCTTCTTAAAATAGTTGCAGTAGCCTACTATAGAATACTGCATCACCAGACATTCCAGAGGCCATATTCACTGGAATCTATTTATCTAGGCCTAAGATGGATCAATATGACAAGCCCTCTGCATTCACAAGGCCTCTTCCATCCTTGACTGGACCGTGGACCCTGAGAATTCAAGTAAGAAGACCACCTGGGTTCCTGAGGAAAGTTTCTCCTCAAAGACTTACCTAGTCTTAAATCAATTTATATAAAGTGAGAAATTTGAGATAAACAATTAGGAGACATAACAAAGGACAGTATGGTACAGAAGATAACAACAATAGCTCATACTCAAAAAGCATTCTGTGGTTTGCAAAGCACCTTGCAAATATTTTAGCATTATCATATCCATTTCATAGAAGAGTGAACTCAGAAAAACAGAAATAAAGTGATTTGTCCAGGGTCACCCAGTTAATAAAGTAGTTGGGAATGGATCTTATAGTCTGCTCACTAACCTCCCCAGATGACTCAGTGTTGGGATCCAAGCTCCCACGTGCAACTTTGGGCAATTTGTTAAACCTCTCTGGGCCTCAGTTTACTTTTTTTTTTTATAAAATGAAGTGTTTGAGTTTGAATGACCTCTAACATTCCTTTCATTGATTTCTGTGGTCCAACCACACTATTTCTAAGATATGATGTGTCATTTCCCAATTTTGTGCCTTTTCACTGGCTGTCCTTCATACTGGTCTCCATGTCCTTTCTTATAGAGGTCTACTGGATTTCTTGGCTTCTTTCAAGACTCAGTTCAAATTTCACCTTCTATAGAAGGCCTTTCCCAATTCCTTCTCTACCTGCTGAAGAAGTTTAAAAATATCTTTGGTTTGTTGAATACATTTTTTCACAGTTCCTTCACTAATTCTGACCTATTTTGTCTTTTTCCATCAAAGTCCTGATCTGATGCCTGATGGTGACTTGGAGTTGATCCTAAATTATCAACAGTTCTGTTCCAGCAGAACAGAGTTCTGGTAATTCTCATCAAACTGTGAAGAGTTTAGGGCTGGGCTTAGCAATATATTCTATATGTGTTATCTCAGGACTAGCTTAGTAAAGGAGAGGCTTATCACCAAAAGGATGGACAACTGATGAGTGATTATTTTTCAGTCACAATGATTCAGGAATTAAACAAATCAGCATCCTTGGAGGAGGCAACACTAATGAAATCACAGATTTTTAAATTTTTGAATCTTCCTATTTATGCCTCAAGTAGAAGATATGCCTAGGCACAGACTTTTACAAGGGGGCAATGCATAGATTTAGAGACAAATGGATAGAAACCCAGATCTATGTGTATGATTAATAAGGATTCCTTTAGAGAATGCTATGAAGCAAATTCTGATATTCCCAAGGAGATATCAAAATGAGAATTTGAGTACTGAGAGGCCCTTGATGTAAACTAGGGTTCACATAGTATCCAGGAATGGATAGTGGGTGAAGGGATAAGGAATAATTTACCAGTAGAACCCCTCTTTTGTGTAAACTATATCATATAGGGAGTAGACTAGTTCTCACAACAACATACTGGCCCTGAATCTATTTGGAATTTTTCTTTACTTGATTCCTTCTAGACAATGACAGCTCTTTCTGTCTATTTACTTCTGACACCAGTTCATGCCCAATCACCTCCAATTTCTCCAAGTCTCAGAATATACTAGGGGAAGAAGTATAGAGAAGGTTAGTGTTGCATATCTAAGGGGCAGGCCTAGTGAAAAAGAGTCAATAGAAAAATCCCGGATAAGTGGAATAAGTCTACAAGGGAAGATCTGCTGGCCAAGATTTGTTTGTTTGTTGTTTTTTATTATATAAATATTTTATTTGTTTTCCAATTATATATAATAGTAGTTTCTATCTATCATTTTTGGTAAGATCTTGGATTTTATACTCCCCCCCACTCTCCCTTCCCTTACCCCCCCCCAGAAGACAATCTGATAATTTTTACATTGTTTCCATGTTACGTATTGAGCAAAATTGAATGTATTGTTTGTTGATTTTAATCTCCTGATTCCCAGTTCCTTGCTCTGCCTTCCACACGATGCCAGCCAAGCAAGCAGCAATCCAAGTGTCCTCCTATGGCCCCAGGGTCTTCCTATTTCTATAATTTATGCCAGGGAAAAGACAGAACCACAGTGATGGAAAAACATCACAGCTAAAATAGAATTTCCATAAATGAACCTTACTTTTCTTAGTGGGTTAGATATTGTGTCTAACAAACCAATTTTCACTAACTCCTCCTTAAATCCAAGATTAGGCCTCTCTTCCTTTCTCTTGTTCTCCCCTCACAGTCTCCCTGATCAGTTTCCTAAGATGAGAGTTATTTGCTTAAATGAAAGAGAGGGGATGTCAGACATGTGTAGCCCATACCACTTCTTCAGCTTTTGTGGACTTCTGGTGATCTTGACATCACATAAGGATGGAATTAGGGACTGGAAGAAGAAAATCAGGAATGTTAGAGGAGAGTTTAAAAAGGAGGTGTTAAAGTCACAGTTAACAAGAAAATTTCACCTTATAGAAAGCCTCCTCTCCTTCCTGAGAATGAGAAGAATTGATGACAGAATCTGAGACTTCATGAGATCTGTTTCAGTCTGGGGAGTCATACTTCATACACGTGGTTTAGACACCTTCCTGTCACATATGATACAACCTTGCTGGGTGTTTCTGGAAGCCTGTATCCCTTTGAATTGCTCAACTCCCTTCCTGAAGAAGAGAGGCTCACAGCTTTTTCCAAAGGCACACTGGGGGAAAGGAAGATTTCGGAGACCATTGTCTCTGTTATAGCCTTTCCTTTTCTCCTCTCCCAACAAGTCCTATCTGCAATGGACACCCTCTGCACTTCAAGGCTTAGTTTGCTCGTTTCTTTAAATTTGGAAGGCTCCAAAGTTAGCACTGAGAACATGTTAAGCAGAGAGAGGGGCTGATGAGCCAGCCAGAAGGGCAGGGGAAGATGGAATCGCACCTCTCCTCTATTCACAAAGGTTTGATTCTCTTTATGAGCATGATCCGCCAATCCGTAATCAAGGGTTAATTTCACAGCTCACTGCTTCATCTAGCATAATATCCATTCAGACTAATTAAATCTGTCTAATAATGTGAGTGTCTTTGTCTTTGTTCTTTCCATTCTTTGTTTTACACCCTTCACATCTCATCTCCAGAACTACACGCCATCACACTCTACTTGACAAGCAGAATCCATCCCTAAAATTAAAACATTCCTGACCTATCTCCAATGACAAGGCAGGCGAGCTTCACAGAGCTCCGGCCCATGAAGGGAGCTGACACATTTGTTTTTAATTTCAAAAGAGTAGAAAGTGAAGATCTGACCCCGTCAATCAGGCCCCGTGACAAGTTTAATCATTGGTGCCCCACAAAAATCACGGCTAAATAGGAATGCAAATAATGTATCACAGGGCTCTTATAAATGCTAATCAAGGAGAAGTAATCAACTGACAATTTCACTGATCTCTTTTCTGAAGGAGTCAGTCAATGCACTGTCTCTGGACCACAAAGAGAAGAAAAAGACAAAAGGAGAGGCGAGGTTTCCCCCAAACCTTTCCCACTTTTTTTTTCCAGGGGTTTGTGGAGTTTTTTTTTTTTAAGCCAGTGAGGGAGAATTCACTCTTTTTGATCCTTCATTGAACTTTAAAGCAAAGCTTTTTCTCAAGAACTTACACAGTTATATGTCAAGTGTACTTTATTATCGGTACCCTGCCCAAGCAAAAAGCACACCGAAACTTCTGCTGAAATAAAAATCATCATTTGTCTTTGTCATTAGTTCATTCTCAAATTCTCTTACATCTTAAGAAGTGACTGACCTTCTCCATGAGGAGGGGGAAGTTTTACAACTAGTCAGAAAACTAAAAGTTGCGATTACAATCTGTGCTTAAAAAAAGAACTTTCTTTAAACTCAATCCAAGATGAAGGCCACGATAGAGAGAAATTTATTGCTGCCAAAAAGTTTTGAGCCAGTAGAATCTCCTCTCCTTTCAGAGCCTTGATAAGGAGTGAGTCTGTGAATTTGATGCATCCTTTTCCTCCTTAAATAGTTCACAGGTGACCCGAAGTCTGAGTTTTTCCTAAAATTCACAAGTAATTAAGGGTTTCTTTCTATATTAAAAAAAAAAAAAGTTCTAACCAGGAGGACCTAAAGGATGCCAGTTCAATGAATGCTTCCTGCTTGGGTCTTGAGACTCACAAAGACAGAGAAAGACAAAGACACAGTTGGTAAGACAGTGTTAAGTGAAATTTGAATTTGTCCATAAACTTTCCCTTCAATAAGTGCTGTAAAGTACAAACTTGTCTGGGTTGTTCTCCCTCTTCACTTCTTGGAATTCCTTCCTCCCTTTTAAGCCTCAGTTAAGAAGCATTCTTTTACATTAAGCCTTTCCCAAATAATTCTTTTCTTGAAATTACTTTGTATTATTTACTTTTATTTCTCTCTGTGTCACGTTGTCTCCTCTGAAAGATGGAAAACTCCTTGAGAGTAGATTGTCTTTTCCTGATTCAGAGTAAGGGCTTAATAAAAATACTCATGTAATTAAACTTAACTTTCTGATACTTAAACCATCAACTGTTTTACTCCCTGGGGAGTCAGGGGAATCCCTTCTTAAATAAAAATATTGGAGTTACCTAGATGTGAGAACAGAAACATTGTAATTTAGTCGATTTTCTGCCCTTAGACTCAGCAATGCCTCAGTTAGTTAATTCTGACCCAAAAAATTCTCAGAAGTTGATAGAAACGCATCTGCAGTGTAAATGTCATATGGTAGCGCAAGACCAGTTTTTGCTTGAATACATGAACCATTTGCCCACTGCTTTCCAGGCCTTAGCCCTCCTTTATTTGCCCTCCCCCTTTTGCAGTCTCTCTATTTTAGAACAGGCAGGTTTTCTAAGTGAGAAAGATGTGCAGTCTCTCCTTGTGGGGTCAATCACTGAACCTCTTATGCCACTGACTGGCTCCTTTCTCTCATAACATTGTTTCAAATTAAGATCTAATTCATTTTGGAATAATAATGGGATTCCAAAAATAGAACAGTAAAGGAGGGGTGGTGAAAAGGATTACTGTATTTTAGTTTTCTTGATGTACAGTTGTTATGATATGTAACTGGATGTGGTTTACTATAAACTGAGAAGTCTAAAGGTTGCTGAGTTTCAAACTCCAATAATATTTTAATACTAATTATTGAAAAGAAAATTGTTCTCTTTACCAATATTTCCAATTATTATATATGCATATATGTATACACACACATATATAGTTATTGATTGAATACTTTACTCTCACTCTTAAGAGAGAAGTTTTGCTATTCTTATTTTTCTGAGAGTGAAACTAACTTGTCTCAGAAAAGGTGACTTTCATGAAGGTTCCATAGTGAGGTAGTTGAGAAAATCTTCATTGGATTCTACTACTCTTCTCAATCTATCTTCTATAAACCTCCCCTCTTTTGTAGCCAAACTCTACTTACTCTACTTTCTTCTCTTCATGGTTCCTCTCCTCTCCTTTTAATCACTCTTTTTTGTCCTTTGTAATTTGGCTCCTGTCCTCATTACTCTAATGAAACTGTGCCTTCCAGAGTTGCTAATGATTTCTTAATTTCTAAAACATGAAGGACTTTTCTCAGTTCTCATTATTTTCAGCCTATCTGTTGCATTTGACACCATTAATCTTGTCCTCCAGGATACTTGGACTGTTGTGACACTGTTCTCTCCTGGTTTTCTTCTCCCTACCTAATCTCTCCTCAATTTTTCTTTGCTTCTTCATTCAGATCACCAATAATTGGAGGTATTTCCCAAGGCTGTGCCTCAATCCTTCTATTTCTTTTTCTCTCTTTACTTTTGGTGGCCTCATCAAATCCCATGAGATTAAATGTCATCTCTCTTCCAGTCCCAGATGTATATATCCAACCCCAGTCACTCTCTTGAGTTTCAGTCTCAAGTGCCTATTGGACATTACTAACTTAATGGACCTGAGACAACTCAAACAAAAGATATATAAAATTGAACTCCTTTTCTTTCCCCAAACCAATCCCTCTTTTCCAGTCTTCCCTATTTCAGTCAAAGGCATGATCATTTTCCAGGTTCTCAGGTTTGTAACTTAGGCATTATCCTCATTTCCTCATTCTTCCAAACATATATTGAATGGGTTGGTTAATCTTGCCCCACATTGTCTCTTGCATCCAACTCTTCACTCACATAACGACTACCTTAGTTCAGGTCCTGGTCACCTCTAATTACTGCAGCAGATTCCTTCCTGGTCTCTTCCTCTGGGATCTCACCACTTCAGGCCACTTTATGTACTGCTGCCAAATTAATCCTTTTTAAGCTTAAATTTGAATGTCATTCTTTACTCAGTAAATTCCAATAGTCTTCTTGCTTCTAGAGTTTAGTTTTTAATGCCTTTTACAACCTGGCCCCAACCTTTCCAACCTAATGATACTTCACTCTCCTTCCTGCACTTTGCAATCCAAATAAACTGCTCTTCCCCCATAATATGTCTCTATCTCTCTGTCTCCCCCCTCTCTGTCTCTATCTCTGTCTCTGTCTCTCTCTCTCTCTCTCTCTCTCTCTTTCTGTCTCTCTGTCCCTGTTTCTGTCTCTTTGTCTGTCTGTCACACACACACACACACACACACACACACACACACACACACACAGACACAATACTTCATTTTCCCTCTCATTGTCTTTTTCAAACGCTGTCTTCATGCTGGAATACAGCCCTCTTCAACTGTGCTTCCCAGAATCCATGCCACAAGAAGTTCTAGGTATCCAGTAGGTAATATTATTTATTATTATTGACTTACTGAAAATCCCTCTCCTCTTTTAAGGCATAGCCCAAGCCCCACCTTCTAAGTGAAGTATTCCTGGTGCTCTAAACATCTGGTCTTCCCTCTTAAATTGCACTTTTTAACCAATTTGTATTTATTATCTTTATATTTATCCTGCATATACTTTTAAAAGTAGCTGTCTTCACCCCCACTCCCCTCTGTTAGTCCTCCCCTCCCCATGTAAGCCCCTTGAGGTCAGGGACTGTTTGGTTCATTGTTTCTGTATCCCACATCACCTAGCATAGTACTGGTCTTTATTAAAACTTGTTTGTGATTAAGTGCTTGAATCTGGATTCTGACTACAAACTGAATTTGGCATGGGATCTTGGACCTCAGTTGAAAGGAGCTTGGTCTGAAGAGCCCAGGAAGAAAGAGCCATGGAACTGAAACCAGAAGCCTAAGTTTTAAATCCTGGCTCTGCTATTTATGACTAGTATGATCAATGTGGGCAGGACACAGGGATACAGAAAAAGACAAAAGACAGCCCCTGGTCTTGAGGAGCTCACAGTCTAATTTGGGAGACAACAAACAAATTAATGCGAACAATCTATATACAGGATAAATAGGAAGTCATTAAGAGAGAGAGAGAAGGCAGTAGGATTAAGAACAGTTGGAAAAGGCTGTAGAAGTTAGAATTTTGTTGGCTCTTAAAGTCTGAGAAGCCAGGAAATAAAGACTGAGGAAGCAGAACATAAAAGGGGTAGAGGACAACTAGACAAAATACTCAGAACTGAGAGATGAAGTATTTTTTTTTGTGCAACATTAAGGATGGTAGCATGGTAGTACAAAGGGTAGCTAGGTGGCACAGCAGATAGAGCACAGATCCTAAAGTCAGGAAGACCTGAGTCCACTCTCTTACTAGCTGTATGACTTTGGGTAAGTTATTTAACCATATTTTCCTCAGTTTCCATGTCTATGAAATGAGCTGGAGAAGGAAATGGTAAACCATTCCAGTATCTTTACCAAGAAAACCTCAAAGACGACTCTCAAAGAGTCAGACAGAACTGAAATGACTGAACAACAATAACAACAAGAAAGAGGTCAATGTCATTGGATGAAAGGTAAGAGGCCTGGAAACAGAAAAGGTAAAAAGGGACCAGATTACCAAGGGCTTTGATTTCATGTTTCATTTTAGAGGTTACAGAAAGCCATTGGTGTTTATTGAGTAGAGAGAGGTGACAATGGGAACTACACTTTAGAAAAATCACTTTGGTGACTGAATGAAGGATCGTTTGGGCTGGGGAGAGACTTGGGACAGGTAAACCCACCAGCAGGCTATTGCAATGGCATAGGCTTGTGATGATAAGGCCCTGAACAGAATGGTGGTAGTGACAGAGGAGACCCTGGGGGGGGAGGGGGAGGGCATATTTGAGAGATGTTGCAGAGGTGAGACCCTGGCAACAGACTGGATATGGAGGAGGGGAGAGTGAGAGAAAGTGAGGAGTCAAGGAAAACACCCAGGTTATCAACCTAAGGAACAGGGAGAAGAATGTTGTCTTGTACACTAATGTGGAAGATATGGAGGAAGGATAGTTGGGGTGGGGAGACTCGGGTCTTCCTGACTTTGGGATCTGTTTAGTCTTGGACGAATTGAGTGTTATCAACCCAAGCCTCATTTTCCTTTTGTAAAATAAGAATGGTCAAGATATTCTCTAAAGTGCTTTCTTGCTCACAATCCTTTGACACAACAGACATTTTTCAAACAGGTTACCAAAAGGGTGGGAGGAACAATTTTTGTATCATCAATTTGTGTTGCAATATTGATGAGGTTTTAAACTTACCAGTGTCCAGACCTCTCAGTTTATGATATGCTATATCCTTTACCGTATCATCCAAATAGTTATACACCAATAGAATTAAAATTCACCCTTCCTTTCTTCCTTTAGCATTCCATTTTTGTTTGCCTTTGTTTCTTGTACTGTAACTGAGATAGCAGTAGGTAACTCTCCCACTTACTAGACAGGTGACCTATTTATTCTGTCTATACCTTGTCTGTATGAAGCTATATCTGTACTGAGTTAGGGCAGCTAGATTGCAACCATAGCGCCCAAACTTGGAATCAGAAAGACTCATTTATGAGTTCAAATCTGATCTTAGACATTTGCTAGTTATTTGACTCTGGGCAAGTCACTCAACCCTGTTTGTCCTAGTTTCCTCATATATAAAATGATATGGAGAAGGAAATGGCAAGCTATTTCAGTATTTTTGCCAAGAAAGTTCCAAACTAGTCATTAAAGAATTGGACAATACTGAAATGACTGAAAAAATGAAGGTGTAAACATGTTATTTTCCATATACAACTGTGAGTTCCTTGAGAATGGGGACTGTTATTTATTTTTCTTTATTTCCTCAGTTTAGTTTAGTATTTGGATCTTAGTAGGAACTTAGTAGCTAGGTGGCGCAGTGGATAGAGTGATGAATCTAGAATCAGGAAGATTCATTTTCCAGAATTCAAATCTGGTTTTAGAAACCACATGACCCTAGGAAAATCACTTAACCTTATTTGCCTTAGTCCCTCATCTGTAAAATGAGTTGAAGAAGAAAATAGTAGTTTTGCCTAGACGATCCCAAATGGGGTCATGAAGAGTCGGACAGGGCTGAAATGACTGAACAGCAACAACAACTTAATAAAATGCTTGTTGATTGACTTAGAGCAAGTCAATCTCTTTGAGGATCAGGTTCTTCATCTGTAAAATAAGGGTATTAGATTAACCTTTAAGGTCCCTTCCAGGTCTAAATTGATGACTTTTATACTGAGCAGGCCCCAAAAGAACCAATTGTCTAAAAGTTAATCCTATTGAAGTAGCAGGATAGAGGACTCAAACTTTATAACAGACATTTCAATCACTCTAGCTTTGGGGTAATAAATTAGGCTTTTTTTGGTTTTGTTTTTGTTTAAAATTTAAACACTCGAGTCATTTTATTCATGCCATATTGGTTTGTCTGTGCTTGCAAGTAGACCGGCCCAGGGTTGTTCTGAAGAGTTTCAAACTCCCTTGTCTTAAGAAGGTGTTTGGGAGGTGGGAGTCTAACAAAGATACAAATTACAGAGCATTTTCCCTGTTGTCTTGTCACTTAGCAACAACCTCTTCTCCTTTGCATTGACACAGACATGTTAAGAGTCATTTGAGCACACCCTGTACTGGTGAATTCAAGGGACAGAACAAAGAATGGGATGGGCAGAGGAAATAAAACACCTGATTCCCCAACAGTTCAGAATGGGTTTGTTTATGAGCCATGGAAAGGTATTAAAAACAGAAATAGCAGTTCATAGAAAAATTTGGATTTTCTAAAATCTGAGGGAAATGTAAGAATCCATATATACACTAAACATATTTAGTAAACAATCACTTGGAACCTAATTGGATTCTCTACATTGATTTTTTCAAGGTGGGGGTCAGAAATCAAGATAGAGAATTTAGGCTATTTTCTAGACCTAGAGAATTTTCTCATTGGAGGAATGGAGCAATGAACTCCTTTGGAATCAGAGACCACTGTCCAGAGCAGAACACTCTATTTTTTCCTAGAGATAGGAGAACTGTGTTCTAGTTCTAAATTTAATGGATGTTCAATGTCCCACCCATTGTCCTGTCTTGGGAATGCTGGCACTTGATTTCTGTTTCAGAGAATTTTCAGAGTACCTTTCTTCCCCCAAAACAATGCAATTCCTTACCTTCTCTCTTATAATTTCAGTGAGGGGTAGGCAGCATCCCTATTTTACAGTTGGAACAATTGGGGTACAATTTAGCAAACATTCTGAATTCAGTTTATTTCAGCAAGTACTTACTAAGCATTAATTTTGTGGTAGTCACTAAACTGAGTCCTAGTGTTTACAATGACAAAAATGTTCTTGTTCTTAAGGAACTTGTATTCAACAAATATTCCTTAAGCTCTTACTATGTGAAAGGGACTCATTTGCTCCTCACAACCACCCTAGGTCTTATTAGTGTCCCTGTTTTATAGTTGAAGAAAACTGAGACAAACACAGGTTATGTGACTTCCCCAGAGCCACACAACTAAACAAGCTTCTGAGGCCCAGTTTGAACTCAGGTATTCTTGTCTCCAGGTCCAGAGATCTAGCCCTTTGTTCCATCTAACTGCCCTATGGCTTATTTCCCAAGATTGTTGTGAAAAACAGAATGATAGAATATTTGCAAAGTACTCTGTAAATCTTAAAATACTATATATATATATATATATATTATATATTCTCATTATTATTACTTTTACTATTTTGTCATTAAATCAACAAAACTGCTGTTCTTATTGAAGAAAAGCTGCTTTTTCATGAGTCTCCCTTTTCTCCTATACTGTTTCTAACTTTACCATTTCAGTGTACTGTGAACAAAATTTTTTTGAGAATTCTTGTGCTAAAGACCAAAAAAAAAAAATCTTTGTTCTTAAGGAGTTTAAATTCTGACATGTAATCTCAGAGAAGTTAAGTGATTTGTTTGACATCACACAGTCATTGGCAGATTAGGATCTAAAATCTCTTTCTTTTCTCCCACTCATGCTCTTTTGAATAGAACTCACTTCAGCAGGGCAGACTTTACTGAATGACTCAGCCTTCCAACTTTTACAAGATGCATTAAGAGGTGAAGAATCACCAGTTTTCCCAGGCCCTAATATTCATGATTCTATAAGTAATCAGAATGATTCAGTAAATTAAAATGGCATTTCTGAGTCAGAAGTAGCAGAGCAGAAACATTCAAACTGACTTTCTAGGAGACAGAATCTTTGCTGATCTAGGCACCAACCTCTTTTTTTATTCCCTATTGTGACTAAGGGTAGGCATTCAGGAGACTATTGTTCAGTTGTTTTCAGTTGTGTCTGACTCTTTGTGACCTTGGCAAAAATATTGAAATGGCTTACTATTTCAGGTTTTCTTGGCAAAAATATTAGAATGACTTGCCATTTCCTTCTCCAGCTCATTTTACACATGGGGAAACCGAGGCAAATGGGATTAAGCAACTGGTTTGGGGTCACACAGTTAGTGAATATCTGAGGCTAGATTTGAACTTAGGGAAAATAAATCTTCTTAACTTCAGGCATGGTCCCATATCTACTGAACAAATTAAGATCTATTTAGGAGACTATAGATCTGCTTTTCATATTCAAGAAACAGAATAAAGTCATGTGGCTTATATGATATTGGAATCTCCCACTTTAGTGACAATTATCATTGACAATTATTATTTTTTTGATTATCTCAAAGAGGGATTGTAAAATCCAGAGAATGAATAACCCTGGGGCAGCTAGGTGGCGTAGTGGATAAAGCACCAGCCTTGAAGTCAGGAGTACCTGGGTTCAAATCTGGTCTCAGACACTTAATAATTACCTAGCTGTGTGGCCTTGGGCAAGCCACTTAACCCCATTTGCCTTGAAAGAAACCTAAAAAAAAAAAGAATGAATAGCCCTGTTCTTTGTATGCTATAGCTTCACCTCTTTGGAAGGTGAATATATAGACACACACACACACACACACATATATATATATATATATATATATATATATATATATATATGTATATGTATATATATATATATTCATTCTAATGGATGCAGGGGAGGCAGAAACATGAATATTACAAAGGTGAAAAAAGCTGAGTCATAATGACATTCTCAAACACTCAAATGATTCACCATCACCCCAGTACCTGTCTCCAATGTTCTTAGGACTCAATTGGCATTCTTTGGAGCCTGAATGGACTGGGAGGAAGGAGAAGAACAGGCCTTAGGTTACAGACAATCTATTGGATAATCTCAGATAATTGAGAGCATTGTTATTTTTTCATGTACTATGGTCCTTTAGAAAATAAAAATGAAGTCACTCCTCAACCCCAGGCTCATCAAGTGGGTTGTTCCTAATATCTTCAAGCTGTTCAAATAGCTCAGGATCACTCCATGATTCTTTCACTCTCTGATGGAAAGAAGCAGCACTCTGGATTAGTCAGAAGTAGCCTCCCACACCCATAACGATATGCAATTCATAATTAAAAACATATTGGAGCCAGGCAATTGTTCTCCTCCTACCAGAAATCTCATGGGAGTCTCTGTAGTGAGCGCTGTTCTACTGAATGGGCTAGCTAGATGGCACAATAGATAAACTGCTGGGTTGGGGGTTAGTTCAAATCTGTTCTCAGCCACTTACTAGCTGAGTGACCCTGTGTAAGTCACTTAATCATGTTTCCCTTAGATTTTTCATCCATAAAATGAACTAGAGAAGGAAACAGCAAACCACTACAGTATCTCAACCAAAAAAATTCCCAGAGTCAGGAAGAGTAGGATATGACTGAAAAACAACTGAATGAAAGCGTTATTCACTAGAGACAAGAAATGAGTGCAAATATAACATGTAAGACTTAAATTGGATAAATTAAATTTCTTGACAGATTGGATTAAGCAGTAGGATGGATTGCTGAATGGCCTGTTGAAACTATTTAGGGATCTCTGAGAGGCAACAAGGTACAGTGTAAAATCACACTGGATTTGGGATAAGAGGTAATAGGTTCAAATTCTGGCCCTGCTCCTTGCTACAGATGCTGCCCTGGACAAATTACATTATCTCTTTGGGCTTGACATTCTTCATCTGTAAATTGAAGAGACTAGAACAGTTAACCTCTAAGATCCGTTCTGGTTATAAAATATTGAAACTAAAAAAACAAGATATATTCTCAGTATCTGGATAAAATATAATCCTGGGATCTTCATAGCATCATAAGATACTATGTTTAGAGCTGGAAAGAACTTCAGATTCCATCTAATTCAACCCCCTCATTTTACAAATGAGGCATTCTTCTTATCTATATTGGATAGTAGATTTTTATATCTATTCCTAGCTAGCTCAGTCAAGCTCATAGATTGAGAGATAGAAAGGGCATTAGAGATTATCTAGCCTAATCTCTTCATTTTATAGATGAAGAAACTGAGGTCCAGAGAGGTAGAGTCCCTTGTTTAGAGTAATTATCTATCTATCATCTATCTGGCTATCTATCTTTATATCCAGTCAATTACAAAGGCAGAATTCAATCCCATTTCTACAGACATTAGATCCAGTACTTTTATCTACTATAGTAGCGACAGTGACTCTCTATTCTGTAGTCACAGGCTGAACCCCTCACTTGACCCAATAAGTTTCATTGATTACAAGATAAATTAGACAAGGGCGTGTGGAGAGCTTTCGCATTAACTATCACAGATTCCTGGGACTATAACTCCAAATTTCTATAATCCCAAATTCCAATCATCTATTTTCATATAAGAAAGGGTTATAAACAAATTTCTATTGTGACCATTATCATTTTTTACAAATGCTGGTAAGAAATATCAGAAATGTTGACAGGTTCAGAGTAGACAGAATAGACAATCCCCAGTTGTCGGTAGGTCCACAGAGGAGAGAAAGTAGAGAACAAAGAATTTTGTTGGGAGAAGGCAGAGAAAGAGGAAGGAAGATGAAATAGGATAGCAGGAAAAGGGAAGGGGCATTAGATTGTGGTTTGGGAAATTCTGTCTAACATTAGTGCTCATAGCACCATATATGATAAAGTATATGAAATTGGTCTATGAGATAGTATGGTCTAATGAATAGCAAACTGACTTTGGAGGTCAAAATATTTAGTTTCAACTCACACCTATGTATGACTTATACTGGCTATGTGACTCCGAACAAATCACTTAAACTGTGAGTGTTCTCAGAAATTCTCTAAGCTAGAGTTGAAGAGAAGATAATAATAATAACAATATTTATATAATGTTTATATTTATTACATAAATGTAATATATAAACATTATAGAAAAATAATAATGTTAGTAAAGAGTTTTCTTATTCAAATAGTTCCCAATGTCAATGAAATCACAGTTCTAGTCTAGTCCATAGCCATATAGGATCCAGAGAAAATACATAGGAAAGTGAAATAAGTGCTAGATTTAGGGACAGAGAACTTAGGGCCTCTGTTTGAGCACGGGCATGTCTCTTAACCTCTTTCTGAATCTCTTCTGTAAAAATAAGAGTATTGAACCAGTTGACCTCTAGGATTCCTTCCAGCTCTCAACCTATGATTCAATTATTTTCTATTGCCATACTGACATTTTTTCATCACACTTCCCCCTTCCCCCATGCACTTTTAAAGCTGCTCATTGGACTAAAAAGATGAATCTGATGTAATAGTCAATATGGTACCTTGCTGATTTTTAATGTGTTGATTATGTAAGTTATCAACATTATCAGCAGAGACCTTTGGGGTTTGGGTAATAGTGCATTAAAAGTGATGATGGTGGTGAATCAGGAGAGGGGAGGAAGTAAAAATGTCTTCTTCCCTAGGTATATATATATATGCTTTGCTTTAATGATCATATCTTCCTTCGGTGACTGTTTTTTTAAAAAAGATATTCACCTTCCTCTTCAATATTTTGAAAATTAGTTGTTTGTACTTGATTTTTGAAACTTGGGCCATTTTGCACGGGCTGAACTAAAGAGAATAACTCTTTGTACTGGTTCTATCTACAGCCGGAATGAATCTTTGGTGACTAAATCTCCTTGATTACTCATTCTTCTGACAGAATGTGCTCACATTGTACATATCTCATCATGTGACATCCGAATGGAGAGGTCATATTCTCTTGCTGCTGCATAGTGAACTTAGCTGTGCATACCTAATTATTCATATAGTTCTTATTATTTTCCTGGCACCTAAGCACTTTGCATTCATCTGAGTCATACTAATTATTTGACAGGCAGAGGGGGGCTTAAAAGGAAGGGGAGAGAGAGAGAGAGAGAGAGAGAGAGAGAGAGAGAGAGAGAGAGAGAGAGAGAGAGAGAGAGAGAGAGAGAGAGATCTACTGGAATGATCTCACTTAACCATTTACCTCTGAGCCTTATAGCATCAAAAATCATTTCAGGAACATCCAGAGCATAATGGAGAGGTGCATTATGGAAATGAACAGGTTGTCACATGTGACAAGCAAGGAGAGGAATTGGGCAGGGGAGGTGGCATAAAGGATGCCCTCACCCAGCTATTTGTTTCTAATTCTACTTAACTTTACCAACAGAGTTTGTTAAAACACTTCATTATAATCAGTACAAAGGAAAGTATTCTGGTTCTAGAGTCAGAGGATTGATTTTGAATAACAACTCTGTCACTTGTTGGTTTTGTGACCTTGGGTAGGTTACTTTATTTCTCTGAATTTCAGTTGCTTCATTTTGGACTAGATAGATAACCTTGGAAGTCCTTTCAGTTCTAGACCTATTAATGAGAATTTTGTCCCATTTCTCCATTGGATCTCTCTCTCTCTCTCTCGATATATAGATATTCTGCAAACATTGACAGAATATCAGAATATCTATTGTTTGATGAACTCAGTTCAATTCCCAAAGTATTTTTAAAATACCTATTTTGTGCTAAACAATGTTGATTGCCTAATTCCATGTTAAAAGCCATTGGGGGGATATGAAGGAAGTACTATATTATAGGACCTTAATAATTAAATATATCTGATGATTCAGATGCTGAAAAATTTAGAGTAGGGGAAAGAGTTTGACTGAAAAAATTGAGAAATTTCCCCTGAGCTTTTGGGGTCCATGAATGTTGAGAAATTCCTCTTCTGACATGATTATAGGATCATAGATTTAGAGCTGGAAAGGATCTCAGAGACCATCAAGACCATTTCCCTCATTTTCCCCATAAGGAAATTGAGACCTTGATTAGGTAACTTCACCCAAAGTCACACAATCAATAAAGGGCAGGGGGGATTTTGAACCTATGTCTTCTGATGTCAAATCCAGTGTTCTTGCCACTATACTATGCTGCCTTTCAAAACAGGAAAGAGATACAACTAGAGAAGATGAAAGGAAATATAATAAAGATGTCTTTTGAAAACTTTGTTTTATGACCACACTTTTTTCAAAATCCTAGACCACAGTCATAAAGCTGTAGGCACCGAAGTTTATTCTGTCTTTTCTAGCGTCAAAGACTTTGAAATAAATTCATCCTAGGAATGTGCCAAGAGAAGAAAAGTTTGATAGAGAAGCATACTGATTATTTTAAGTCAGAACAAAAATACAAAATGTCCATTGGGCTAAAAAACCGATGGGGAGCGAGAATTGATCTCGGTAGGTTATTTCTTCATCCAGTATTTTACTGTCTGATCCCTATGGTGACCCATAAGCTGCAAATTAAAAAGCAAATTTGTAAGTCCCTTTTCAAAGAGACTTCCTCAACTCATTGCCTGTCTTCTTCTCTTTGAGTTGCTGAACTGGTGAGCAGTCTTTACTAGGGAATCAAAAAATTATATTTTCTGAATAGGTAACATCTCTAAGAACAACTGGCCCATCTAATCACCATGGTAGAATTCTTAAGCAGTTCAGGCTAGCAGGATGTCAGACACCAATATTTCTTTATCAATTCATATCCTGAAAGTGATTCCTCCATTTTTCTTTTGTACTTAAGCTGATTAGAAAGTTGGTTCTGTATTTGATTAAGTTCTGCAGAAATTGGGCTTGTGATGAATCATTAAACAAAGACTTTTTTTGTACAGCAATAAAGCCTCAGATGATTAATTAAGGGCACAATGCCAAAACAAGTGTCTTTGTTTAAAACACAGTGGACAAGACAGGCTTGGGAAAGTTGATGTCTTAAGTAGACGCCACAACATGTTTTTAATTATGTTCAGGAAGAAGAACAAGAATGGGAATTGCCAACTGTTTGGAAAGATAATTTTTTTTTCGAAGAAAGATTAGAATAAAAAAAAACAAACAGAGCATTATTGATTTAACACAAATGCCATTTGTTGGGCCTTTTGTAATTTCCTTATTAGTGTCATCATTCTGGAGTTCATATGCTCCCTTCTGTTATAGCATTTGGCACACATTCAGCTCCCAGCAATATGATACAGTAAACATGCAGTGACTGCTCATATTAAAATGTTTTATTTGTTGTAACTGTACCAATGATCAGGCAGCACAAGTCCTAAATTATCCCAATCATTTCACAGGCTAATATGAACAGAGAAAATCAGTGACCATCTCTGAAATATGCATAGGAGTGTGAGGCTAAGCTGTCAGTTAGAAGCAAAACAAAAAATTTCATGCAACATCAGTTCTCCACTGCTCTATCTTAAAACCCTCCAAACCCTCACTCTGGTGAAATGGGCATTAGCCTGTTGTATACATCAGGAAAGATCCCCAAGGAAATATCTTAATTCTTGGTTGTATGAAGTAGTGAAGTTTATGTGAATTAGGGAATAATAAGTATTCAAAAGATTTGGGATTTCACCAGAATGGGGACCTCCTAATGTGGAACTATTTTCAGTGGAGATTATAACCTATTTATAAATTATAGACTTAGAGGTTAAGAATGAAATTCCAAAGACAAAGACAACTACTTCTAATGAGGAGGAAAAATTGAAATCGATTTAAAAGACTGATGTGGATGCATAGGGAACTCACCAATAAGCTTTGATTTATAAACTCTATCTACAGAAGATGAAAGCAAGAGATCATGGGGATGAATATAAGACTTTGGAATGATCCTATAAAAATAGTGGCAGAATTTTTCTAACTTGGGATGAACTGAGGCTGATGAGGAAAGCTAAGAATAATGAAATGGGTTGGTTTTGTTGGGGTTTTGTTGGGGGGGAGGTGAGTTATTTTTAGGAAAAGTAAAGGAATGAAAAAGAGATAGGAACCTGCTTTGAGAAAGTTGGAATGATTATAACTGACAACAAAAAGAAGGCAGAACTGATATTTATATTTTGCTTTTGTTTTCCTTGCCATAGGAGAATTAATTTTGTTTTTTCATTTTTTATGTGTTTTTTTTTCCCCAAGGAAATGGGGTTAAGTGGCTTGCCCAAGGCCACACAGCTAGGTAATTATTAAGTGTATGAGGCTGGATTTGAACTCAGGTACTCCTGACTCCAGGGCCGGTGCTCTATCCACTGCACCACCTAGCCACCCTGAGAATTACTTTTGAACTAGAAATGACAGAACAAAATTGGCCAAATGGGTTTGATATCCACAATAAGAAAGAGACAGTAAAAGAACATTTGGTTGCTGAAGAAAACTACATAGCTCAGTGTATAGAGAGCTGAACCTAGAATCAGAAAAACCTTACCTCAAATTTGGTTTCAGATAATTAATAGCTGTGTCAACTTGGGCAAGTTATTTAAACTCTCTTTGCCTCAGCTTTTGCAACTGAAAAATGGAAATAGTAAGAGCACCCACCTCACAGAATTATTGTGAGAATTAAATTAGATAATCTTTGCAAATCATTTAGCACAGTGCCTAACATATAGTAGATGTTTTATAAAGAACTTGCTTCCTTTCTGCCTTGTTAAATTCAAGTCATCTGGCCTAGATTCATTATCATGCCCATGGTTACTGAAAGAACTGGAGGATTTGATTATTGAGTCAGTGTCAGTGATATCTGGTAGATCATGGGAAAAAGAAGCATGGGGCTATGGAAAGACAACTCTTTACTAGTTTTCATAAAAGGAAATCAAAGAGAGTCTGCAAAATATATGCAAGTGAGCTTGACTGGGAAAAATCTAGAAGGTTCACCAAAAAAAGATATTTAGTAAATATTTGGAAAAGGAAGCAATGCTAACAGAGAGTCAGTATGATAGCATCAAAAACACATTGTGCCAGACCAACCTTATTTCTTTTCTGACAATGTTAGTAAACCAGTAGCTAAAGAAAATGCCATAGCCACAGATTAATTAGATTATAGCAAAGCAAATCTTAAATTTTTAATTTAAGAATTTATTTATTTTTATTTGTAATTTATGGAATAAAGCAAGAAATTTCCATTGTATAGCATAATAAAAAAGAGAATTGCACATCTCATAGTATTCTTATGGAAAAAATGGAGAAATGTGAACTAGGCAATAATACCATTAAATAGATTCAGAATTGACTGAAAGACGTGACTAAAATAATAGTTGTTAATGATTTAATGCCATTATGGCAGGGGGTCTCCAGTAGAGTACCCTAGGGATCTAATTTTTTTATCATTCATTTGGGGGAAAGGTGTAGATGATATGCCCATCAAATTTGCAGATGATAGAGAGCTGGGAGGGGGTGGATAACTTATCTATTGAATGACAAAGTCAGGATCTGAAATGATCTGGGGAAGGAGGCAGAGCCATAATAATAAAATAAAGGCAAGAACTTGCCTGAATTCTCCCAATCCCCCTCCCCCCCAAATTCTTTAAAATGACAGTTCAGAACAAATTCTAGAGTGGCAGAATCAATATAAACAGGGATGAAATAATTTTCCAGTTAAAGACAACTTAGAAGGTTAGTAGGAAAGGTCTGTCTCACAGGAGTGAGAGTAGAGCACATTCTAGCACAGACTATGCTTCAGTATGTCAGCAGTAAGAGCAGGAGGAGCTCTCTGCCAGTCCAACTGGTCAGAAGGAGATTACAGAGTACCCTTTGCTGGCACTGGACTCTGCTGCATTGTCTAAATGCGGTTCCAGATTACTAGAGTGTGTGGCAGTAGGGGAAGAGAGATGATTGGTCATAGTTCTAGTGTAGAAAAGAGTGCTTGTGATCATCCAGAGGCACAAATATAGTCTAGGATTGCCCTGACTACACCTTTCCTTACTTACTTTGGAAGACTGAAAACTTGCTGATCCCAAGAACTAACTGAAATCAACAGTATGAGAAAACTTAAGCTTGGGCCAGTGCCCACTTCAACCTGGAAGCACAGAGATCAATTTTAGCATAAAGTTAAAAGATAAGAAATGGACTGAAAAATGAGCAGACTAAAAAAAAAAAAAAGAACCTGACCAAAGAAAGTTATTATGGTGGCAGGGAAGGCAAAACATAAACTCAGAAGGAGACAACAAAGTCAAAAAACTACATGCAAAATCTCAAGGAAAAATGTGAATTGGTCTCAGGTTCCTGGCCCTTTGCCCCCAAAATCCTGAAAAAGTTTTAAAAGGATTTAAAAAATCAAATAAGAGACATAGAAAAATTGGGAAAAGAAATAAGGGTGATGCAAGAAAATCATGAAAAATAAAAGAGTCAACACCTAGGTAAAGAAGGAACAAAAATTCTTGAAGAAAATAACTCCTTAAAACAACAAAATAGATCAAATGGTAAAAGAAGCACAAAAATCCACTAAAGAAAAGAACCCCTTTAAAAAGTAGAAATGGAAAGGATCCACCAATCATCTCCTGAAAGAGAGCCCAAAATGAAAACTCATAGAAATATTATAGCTATATTCTACAACTCCCAAGCCAAGGAGAAAATATTCTAAGAATACAGAAACAATTCAAATATTGTGGAGCCTCAGTCAGAATAATACAATCAGTTTCAAAAGTACAATATGGTGGAAACATGGTAAGAGAGCAATTTATCCCCCAAAATATCTTGGGGTTTAAGTATCTAAATATGAGCCAGAATGTCAAAACTAAACTTGGGCTTCATTAAGACAGGCATAGCTTATAGGAATAAGAAGGTATCCCTATCTTTGTAACTCTACTCTGGTTGACCCACATCTAGAGTATTTTGTTCAGTTTTGGATGTTACAAATTAGGAAGGCATTAATAATTAGAACAGACAAAGACAATCAAGATAGAGAGAGCCTTGGAGTTCATAGTATATAAGAATTTTTTTTTTATCTGAGAAGGCAGATCTAGGAGGAATATCCGGAAGTTATAAAGAGGAAAATGTAGGTTTGATGCCAGAAAGAAAGTGCAATTGGGTGCTTTGGGAGGAAGCAGCTTTTTTTCTCATTGGAGGTCTTCAGACTGAGAGAGGAAGAACTTATTATGTTCTGGTTAGGATTTCTCTTAAGATATGTTAAAGTAAGCTTCTAAAGTCCCTTCCAATTCTAAAATTCAGTCATTCTGTGAAGTGAGTTGCCTAGAATCATATAGCTAATAAGTATCAGAAGTAGGATTTGAACCTAGTATGCCTCCTTGAGAGTAGAGGTTATGTAATTTCCTGTATTTTTACCCTCAGTAGGATAGGGATAGGTATTGGAGCTGAGAAATCCCAGAGAGTTACTTTTAGCACTGAGACTTGTCCAGGGTCACATAGCTAGCATGGATCAGAGGTGGAATTTGAACCCAAGTCTTCTTTCCTTTGAGTTCACTTCTATATCCACTTACGAGCAGCTAGGTGGTACAGTAGATAGCACTGGCCTTGGATTCAGAAGGAAGGGTGTTTCAAATCTGGCCTCAGACATTTGCCACTTGCTAGCTGTGTGACCTTGGGCAAGTCATTTCACTCTGGTTGCCCTGCATCCAGGGTTATTTCCAGTCATCCTGATCCATATCTAGCCACTGGACCCAGATGATTTTGGAGGAGAAAGTGAGGCTGATAACTTAGCACAGCCCCATCCCACTCAAATCCAGTTTGTGGGTTTGTCATGCCCTCTTTGGAACAAACAACACCTCTATGTTGAAGGTATAATAATAATAATAATAATAATAATAATAATAATAATATAATATGAGATTTCAAGGAGACTGTTTCTTGTTAATGAAAAACCAGCTGAATGACTACTAAAGTTTTATTATTTCTCCCTGGAAGAGTCACTTAATCTTTAGGCAAGCAGGTAGAGTCCCTCCTTCTTTGCAGACTAGTAGGAGTTCATCAGTTGTCAGGACTGATGATGAGATACGTATAAGAGACATTTAAATTTACTTATATCTCTTTTCCTTGTCTGTTACCCTTTCCTTATCACTTCTGTTTTTAAAGCATTAAACTGAAAAAATTCAACTATTCATTCATATTAGAAGCAAAATTGGTATCTGTTCACTGATAATCTCCATATCCTACTTGGTGACCCTTGCTGGAATGTCCAGGCAGGTCCTTTCTATTCTTCATTTCCTTGGACTGGAAGAAAATTAATCTTTTTCTTTTTAGTGATGATGACATACTTGGAAAGAATGAGGGTTGTGAAATTGTGACTAGTTTTGTTATGATTGGCCCTGAAGGGAAGAATTATTATGGAGAGGGAGAAGTTACAGAGAGGCAGATCTCTGCTCAGTCTAAAAACTTCTGAGCTGTTGGGAGATAGAATGGGGTAGCCATAAGACCTAATTAGCTCCCTCTGAGGCCTTCCAATAGAGGTTAGATAAGCATTTCTTGGTTATGTTTTAGAGGAAATTCTGGGTCCCCTCCTAAATTTAAGTATAATTTTATTATTCCATAAAATGCCCTTCAGAGGTATGAGATAGATCAACAGCTCCTAATGCAGCATTACAGTTCAACATAATTGATTTAAATTCTCAGTTTCTGCTGCTTGGGAGACAATCTTCATGGAAGGTGAAAATTGGGCGTCTTTGACCAGACCAGTTCTATGCTATGAATGTAGCACCACCCTACCACAAAGGAGCTTCTTTTCCCTTTTCTAAAGGCTATTGACACATATAATGCCTGTTAGCCTCCAGCAGTCTTACGCATATAAATCTTGCAAGTGGCCATAGGAGATCAGATGCTTCCTGACTAATTACATGTTCTTGCACATTACTTGGTAATTGTACATGAAGTTACAATGTAGTTCAAAGATTAATTATGATGTAACTTAGAGATTTTAGATCTTATGCTTAGCTGGCCTGCAAGGTAAAAATAGTGTGATAATTACCTGGTGGCTACATGCTATTTGTAATTTTATTATGTAGTTGTGTCCTTTAAGATAAAGCTGTATCTTGCTGATTTTCCAGGAGCCCTGATTACCAAACTGAAACCAATGTCAATAGATGTTTTGCATGTTGAACAATTGCAGAATCAGGTATTTAGTTGAATTAATATGTAAAGAGAGAGCTTGGCCTCATGTAATTATAGGGCATTTCTTTAATAAACTTTATCTGATCCTTTTCAAGGAATAATTGTCTGGAGTTATATTTATGTGTGTGTGAATATTGCATATTAATGGGACATAGTCCCTATAGATTTAAAGAGCTTATAAAGTGTATGATTAGATACCACAAAACTTAAAACTATTAGGTGGCAGTTGATGTCAGTTGAAAGGAATATGTGGGTAGGCAGTTGTACAGTAACTGGATAATGGAAGGAACCCAGTGATTTCATTAAATGAGAATGTTCTTATTAGATTGTTATTTCTAAGTATCTCTTAGTTGTTTCACTTGAATTACATGTCTGAAAAAGGAATATATATTCAAAAAAGTAATTACAGGGAAAATGTATGTGTATGGTAAAAATAATAAAGTACTTTTAAAGTGATATAGTTCAGTAAGACATTATTTGATATATCACATCTGAACCTAGATGATATTTGTTGAATCCAGAGACAATCTTTTTAAAAAACTAATATGATAAGGGGCAGCTAGGTGGCGCAGTGGATAGAGCACCTGCCCTGGAGTCAGGAGTACCTGAGTTCAAATTCGACCTCAGACAATAATTACCTAACTGTGTGGACTTGGGCAAGTCACTTAACCCCATTGCCTTGTAAAAAAAAAAACTAATATGATGGAAAGATTGTGAAAGATATTCTTGTTCTACATATGGTTCACTTGTTTTGTTTTGTTTTTTTAAACAATATTCAATAGGCTGATATTCCAGAACTATAGAATGGAATTCCAGAATGTAAAAAATCATCTTGGATCTGCTGTTTTGTGAGTTCTCACTTATAACTGAATAGACAACATGGTGCAATGGAATAGAATTGACTAGGAGTCTGAAAAAATTAGGTTCAAAACCTAGCTTTGCCATAAATAAGCTAAATAGCCGGTGGTGCAGTGAATAGAGTACTGGACCTGGAGTTGAAAAGACCTAAAATCAAATGCAGACTCAGATACTTGCTACCAGTACGACCCCAGATAAGTCATTCAATCTTTGTCTACCACAGTTTTCTCATATGTAAGATAGGGATAATAATAGCTTCTGCCTCCTGTGCTTGTGAGGATAAGTGAGATAATATTTGCAAAATACCATGCAAGCCTCAAAATATAATATAAATATTAACTATGATGATGGTTTGATTCCCTAGCTTCCCAATCTATGAAACAAGGTGATTGGAATAGATAATCTGGAAAGTTTCTTCCATAGTTAACCTTTTGAGATTTAAGCTGGGACAGAACAGAACCACCTCTTCCTTCCTTCCTTCCTTCCTTCCTTCCTTCCTTCCTTCCTTCCTTCCTTCCTTCCTTCCTTCCTTCCTTTCTCCCTCTCTTCCTCCCTCCTTCCCTTTTCTCTTTCTTTCTTTCTTTCTTTCTTTCTTTCTTTCTTTCTTCCTTCCTTCAATACATAAGGATCATTCCATCTCTTAAAGTTTAGCTCTCTGTTACTAGTTAATGTGATGATGATGAGCTTAGAGACTGAAATGATTAAAATATGACATTCCCCCCCTCAAAGATTTTTATGTCTAGATAGGACACAGCATGGTTGGGGTCAAACCTAGGTGTGACTTAGGAAGCTGATGGTGACTTCCCCTACAAGGCCATTTCTTCATATTGAACTCTTCCTCTAGATTAGACAAAAGGAAAGCATCACTGATTGATGAATTTGATATCTGGATATAGAGAGGCTGTGGGGGATATTGGAAAGGACACTCAACTACCTATCAGGAGAACTAGAGTCTAATCATGTGACCTTGGTGAAGTTATTTAAACTCTCTAGATCTTAGTTTCCTCATTCATAAAACTTAATTCTATGAATTTTTTTTTATTAAATGCCTACTATATACAAAGTTAGAGGTGATTTTTTAAAGTGGATGGAATCAGAAAGAACTCGGTCCAAGTCTTGATTCTTACAAATGATTCCATGTCACCATTGGCATTAAAACTTCTCAGTGCCCCAAATAATTCTCTAAGACTACAAATGATCAAAATTTATGTCCTAAATCTGCTTCAGTAAAGGGACTTCTACCTTGGGAGTTTCTTACACTGAAGAAATCATAAGGCTGAACCTAGCCCATTCTTGATCCCTTTCTTTTCTCCTTTCCTCTAAACAAGCAGACTTTTTTTTTTTTTTTTTTTTTTTTTTTAGCAATCTGAACCTCTGAATAAGCTATAGTGAAAGATGTGCCATTTCATTTTTGGTCCTCTTGCCCTATTCTACTTTGAATATGAAAATGTTCATTTTTATTTGGTATTTTTTAGGTCCAGAAAAAAATTAAATTAA
Source organism: Macrotis lagotis (assembly GCF_037893015.1). Taxonomy (NCBI): domain Eukaryota; kingdom Metazoa; phylum Chordata; class Mammalia; order Peramelemorphia; family Peramelidae; genus Macrotis; species Macrotis lagotis. Next base: position 256,388,417 of record NC_133658.1, on the reverse strand, counting down.
AATAAAAACCTGGGCTTGTGATTTTATACTGATACTAGGATGAAAATTGGTTTCATTTATATAGATCTGCAACCTCTTTGTAAAGTCAAGTTTTAGAGAATTGCCTGAGGATAGTGAGAGGTTAAGTGACTTTCTCTTTATTCACTTACCACACTACCTCTCATGCAGAGAACTATGGGTATAAGAATCCCCGCCATGTCTACTTCACAGGGCTGCTGAGAAAATCAAAGGGATTTTAAAGCCCTTCTGAAGTATGAGGAGGGTTGAATTCTATTATGAGAGACCATGAGGGTCAAGGTAAAGACCATTGTCAGAATCAGTTGGCTTGAGTTTGAGTCCTGACTTTTTTCTTTAAATTGAAATGTGACCTTGGACAAATCAATTTCCTCACTTGTATAATATGATGCCAATACTTGCACTATCTTATTTGCAGAGTAGGTATGGAAGGTAAATACCATATAGTGTCTGTGAACTATGAAGGACAAGAGCTTTTGCCAACACAGAGCTACCAACTCTTTTGAGTATGAATTTCGAGATATTTTCTTTTTGTTTCTTTTACCCTGGTTACTTTCACTTAATAACTATAATGAGCAAAAAAGAAGAAAAAATATATTTAAAAGTATGTATTAGGTATGTGTGCAAATGTATGTACTGTGAAGTTAAGTAAGTAAGGACTTGAGAGACATCACCAGACTATTCTAGCCTCTTCTAGGTCAGAAAAAATGCAGGAATAGCAGCTCAAGTCTAAGGAGGTGCGGGCAAATGGAGTTAAACACAAGAAAGATAATTCTAGCAGGCAACCAAACCTTACCCACCTTCCTAGTTGCTGTTTCCTGAATTGCCCATCTTTCTGGCATTCCACTTTATGGACATGACCTGTGTATTAGACAACTGGACTTATTTAAGAACCTAGAATTTCCATTTGAATCAATACAACTCAATTCAATAAATACTTAAGCACAATCCCTGCATAAGAAGAGATTGTGCTCTTAGGTGTTGAAGATGCAACTACAGAAACTAAATGGGCACTGCTCTCAAGGGGTTTTTATACTTTGTAGAGAAATACAACATAAAAAGAAATAAATGAACACAAGGCAATTTGAGGAACTGAGCCCCTGAAAGCCTGTTATTGAATTGGTTGTACTTTGTGTCTGCTTTTTGTTATTGTTCAGCCATGTCTGACTCTTTCTGATTCCATAGACCATAGCCCACTAGTACTATCCATGGAGATTTCTTGGCAGAGATACTGGAGTGGTTTGCCATTTCCTTCTCCAGTAGATTAAGACATACAGAGGTTAAGTGACTTGCCCAAGGTCAGATGTCGAATAAGAATCTGAGGTCAATTGAAAAAAAAATATATTTATTGAAGGCAATGGGGCCCAAGATCACACAGCTTAGGCAATTATTAAGTATCTGAGGTCGCATTTGAACTCAGGTCCTCTTGCCTCTAGAGTTGGTGCTCTATCCACCTAGCTGCCCCCTTGAGGGCAAATTCAAACTCAGGACTTCTTGACTCTAGGCCTATGCTCAATCCACTGAGATAACAACCCCTGCTTATTTAGCTGCCACCTTCATATACAGACCTAAAATGCTACTCCTTAGGAATCTGGATTGTGAGTTCTGAGCTTTCAGGACTTGTAGTTCAGGGTCAAATATTCTCTTTAATCAAAGAGCACCCTCAAACCCATTACCTGCTGAAGTACCTAGGAAAGATCCTGTTGGTGTGAGCTATACAATTTCTGGTATCCATATCAGCCTGCAGTATGATTCCTGGCAAGTACAGTTCCAGACAGAGTGTTGGAGAACTTTATCTCTACCCACAGGGTTTCCTCTCTCTATTTTCCCAGGCCTCCTAAAGCGATGACACCTCCTCACCCAAAATCCAAAGACAAGAATGGACATTCATAATTTAAATCAGTCTTTTTTTTCTTTCCCCCTGCATGCCACCAATGCCAGCCTATGCTGGAGGAAAAACGCAACACTCTCCCAGGATATACTGAAGATCAAGCAGAATCTCATTAAGGACCACTTCAAAGATCAGTCCTTTATTTCCATACAAACAAGTTTAAATTATCTTGTGTGAATCTGCTGTTAGCAGTTGCTCTGTTCCATTATGCATGATTCTTCGAGCTCATATCATGAATAATGGTGCAGGGCTCCATTAGCGATTTCCCATAATATGCTAAACTTTGTGATTGGCCATGTTATTAGGTTAAAGTTCTGTAGTTTGCATATTTATTTATTACTCTTTCACTGAAGTCCTATGGGGATGCTTGGCCCTAGGGTGGAGGTGACTGAGTTTTTCAAGGCCATACTAATAAAGCCCAAAGACGTGATAGATTCTACCAAAAGAGAAAAGATTCCTTGCCCTGCAGGCAAAGGACTCCAAGGAGTTCCATCCATCACCCATCTAGATAGGTTCAGAAAGACTCATCATCAATAGATTGGCCAATTCCAATGATTTCTTTTTTCTGCTGGGGTGACTTATGAAGACTCTTGAGTAAGATGAAGAGAGTGTCATTTGGCATTAGTGGAGGCAGTACTGAAAAAGATCTTTCAATTGTTGATATTATAATATTATTGATTTAAAAGTGGAATCACAGAGGCCATCAAATTTATATCCTCATTTTAGAAATAAGGAAACTGAGGTATTGAGAAATTAACTAGTTTGTCTAAGCCCACATAGCCTGTAGATGTCTGGGACAGAATTCAAATTTATATCTCTCTGATTTCAAGGTTAACACTCTATTACATCATCTGGAATGATTATTCTCACTAATAAATACCTAACAAATAGAATTTAACTATTCACAATGCATTTGGTAGAAAAAAAGCCATGTAATAATAAAATGCTATCACATAAATGTTTAGGTAGCCATGTGATGCAGAGTATAAAACATTAGGTTTGGAGTCAGAAAGTCTTGAATTTAAAAGCAACCTTAGACATTTACTAGCTGTGTGACCCTGGGCAAAACACATTTCTCAGTTTTCTCAGATCAATGTACCCATCTGTGAAACTAATGCCCCAATCTTCCAGGGTTATTGTAAGTATCAAGGGAAAAAATATTGTGAAGCACTATAAACCTTAAAATGTTACATAAATGCTAGTCATTGCTGTTGTTGTTGTTATATTATGGCAAGTTAAAAAAAAATAAAGGGAGATTATCTCCAAGGCATATCACACACTAAGTTGTAGATAGTGTGAATGAAGTATCACAGTATTATAGATTTAGAATTAGAAGGGAATTTAGAAGTCATTGAATCCAATTCCATATTTTACAGATGAAGAAACTGAGACAGAGAAAGGTTAAGTGACTTGCCTAGAATCACAGTTAGGAAGTATCTCAACTATTTGAACTCAAATATTTCTGACTCCCAGCTCAATGCCACCTTATATTGATTTTTTGGTATATAATCCTGAATGACATCTTGTTAGATGTCAGTATTCAATGGGGAGGTAAGGTGGGCAAAAGAGGGGAGTATACTTTGGAATACTTTCCATGTGTGTGGATTACAACCTCTTCATGGCTTAGAAGGCAATATAATGATTTGCTGTGGTTAACAGCTTGTTAGATAGTAGTTGTTTAATGAATTATTTTTCATTTATTTGGAGGGGGGAAGAACTTCCATCGTCTAGCAGCCCAGGTCAGTCTATATGAGTTGTGGGGAGGGTATTAACAAGAACATCAACAGAGATGTAATCATGGCTCTTTTAAATAATGTTTTATACTCTCATAGCATTTTATAATTAGAACAATAGCAAGGACAGTAGAGATCACTTACTCCAGTAGGAGACTACAGCTGGTTTGGAGAAAGTAAGCAGCTTGCTCAAGAGCAGGATTCAAAACCCCACTCTTCAACTCGGAATCCCATATTCTTTTTACCATTTCACAACAGCTCTCCAGGTATTGTCAGACTTTTGTTGTCATTCAATCATTTTTCACTGATGCCTAAATCTTTGTGATCCTATTTGGGGTTTTCTTGGCAAAGATGCTGGAGCAGTTTGCCATTTCTTTCTCCAGCTCATTTTACAGTTGAGGTAACTGAGGCAAACAGGGTTAAGTGACTTGCCCAGGCTCACACAACTAGTATCTGAGGCCTAATTTGTTGTTGTTGTTGGTTGTTTTTTTTTTTTTTTTTAGGTTTTTGCAAGGCAAACGGGGTTAAGTGGCTTGCCCAAGGCCACACAGCTGGGTAATTATTAAGTGTCTGAGACCGGATTTGAACCCAGGTACTACTGACTCCAAGGCTGGTGCTTTATCCACTGAGCCACCTAGCCGCCCCTGAGGCCTAATTTGAACTCAGGAAGATTAGTTTTCCTGACTCCAGCTCAGGTCTCTAACCCCTGGCTTCAAATACTTTATTTTACTTGATCTGCACAACAGTTTTTTGTAGTATATAGCCTGGATATGATCATCCCAATCAGAGATGAATAAACCAAGACTCTAAAAGCTTAACTCATTACTGGGAGTCAGAAGATCTGTCTCTTGGACAGTCACTAATTTTTGTGGGGGCAAGTCATTTAACTTCTCCTGGTTGAAATGATAGGACTGAACTAGAAGATTTTTAAGTTTTCTTTTAGTTGTGATAATCTGTTTCTACTGCAGTTGTAACACGTGTGCAACGATTGGGGCTTTGCCTCAGAACATCATAGCTCAGTACTCCATTGGTTTCTGAAGCCATAAATGCAACTCTCCTGGATGGACATTCCCAGGGTCCTGTTGTTGTGTACTCTGCTTAGGGATCCCAGTGATCACAAGGTACTGTACTGAGAGCTCCCTAATTTTAAGGACTTTCATAACTCTCTAGGTTGAGTCATTGGACTTTCTCCAAGATATCATAGAAACCTCTTCACTCTGGAAGCTCACTTCACCCTTGGACTACACTTATAGAAAGTGCCTGAAGTCCTTTCAGTCTCTTTCTTTTCACTAGTTCCTTCCTAGAAATTCCTATTTTAGGAGAATTTACAGGTCAACCACTCCTCACTCCATTCCTCTCTAGGCAGTACTCTGAATACTCCTGACTCTTTTTTTTTTTCATTTCCCCAGACCTCCATTCAGCATTGCGTTGTTATTTTCCTATTAGGATGTTGTGTTGTTGGTTTTTTCCCTATTACACCGTAAACTCCTTCAGGACAGGGACAGTCTTTATTACTCCTAGCTTTCGTATTCCCTGAACTTAGTACAAGTTGTCTGACATAATTTTCAACATATGTTTGTTGACTTCTCTTGGTTTGATTCTTTTGGGGTCACAGTCTTCCATAATGCTCCCTTTCTGGAAGGACTACACCAGTAAACTTGTGCCATATTCCAGCACAATAATTTAAATACATGTAAAAAAAATTCTTAGTTATAGTATTGGTTTCTGAGGTCATTTAGTACAAATAAAACCAGGGCCAAAATCTGGGTCTTCTGCCTGTCAGTTCAATCCTTTTAAATTAGACCATTACATAATTTTATCATTTAATAAAGGAATCAAGTCATATTTGAATTTAATTATGTTTAATAAAAATATTTTTCTTAATGATATGTTTTGTATTTGTTTAGAAATTTATATTTTACAAAAGATTTTTATATACAGTATGTATTTTGATCTTTATAACACTCTGAGGAAGGAAAGACAAATATTATTCTCTTTAAATGGATGAGAGAATTGAGGTCAGAGAGAGGCAGTGTCTTGCCCAAGATTATACCTTTTGAAAGTGGTAGAACTAGGTCTATACCCCAACTCTTTTAATTCCTCATCAAATATTCTTACCACTGTAGCAAGTTAAGAGTAAATATGTAGGTGGTGTATTCAAAAGGGCAACAATTTGGCGAAACAGTGTCAAATATAAATTTTAAGATAACACAGGTATTTTTTAATTACCCAAATCCAAGTGGTAGGTATTAATCAATCAAGTAATTAATCAACAAACATTTATTAAATGCCTACTATGTACCAGCCACTATCTTGGGCTGGAATTACCAAAACAAAAAAAAGACTTTTGCCTTCTCCTCAAACAGTTTGTATTCACAAATACATACAAAATGTGTATAAAATAATTGAGATAAATTTTGGAAGTGAAGGTATTAAATTTTAGAATAAGAAAAGCCTACATGGAAAAAGAGGTAGTTGAGTAGAGCTTTGAAGGGAGGAAATGGAATTTTAAAAGGCAGAAATGAGGAAGATACATTATAGAAATGGGGGACACTCAGTCCAAAGGTATGGAGAGGGGAAGTGTATGTGCTGTGTGGAAAGAAGAGTTAGAAAAATGGAAGAGGAGTCTGATACATAGGAACGGTGACTTGGCAACTTGAATCTGGGCTATGGACCTATTTTCAGAAGAAAAAATTAGAATGGTAAAATATCAAAACAATTTTGATCCCATCTCTACTACTGATTTTGGATCCTAAATGGCTAATGAGTTCTCCATTTGCACATAGGTCACCAAGTGACCCAGGCAAAATATGAATTCACTCAAATTGACTTTACTGACCAAATAAATGGAAGTATGGGTCCCTCTGGTGCCAGTTCCAAAAATCCTGCATGTTGGGTGGGGTTTTACCTGGTTGGCCATCATGTATAATCCATATACATAATAGAAATGGCTTACATTTATATTACATTTTACATTCATGATCTCATTTAAGTTTCATAGTAAATCTCATGTAATAAGCATTATAGGGATTATATTCTCCATTTTACTGATGAGGAAACTGAGGCCTAGAGAGGTTAAGTGACTTGACTGTGGTCACATAGTAAATGCCAGATCTCAGACTAGAATATGAAAATTATAACTCTAGTCTCAGGCTCTTTTCCTAGAGCCAGCTGACTGAATAGGGCAATGAGACCTTCCTCTCTATGGCCTGGAAATTACTTATCCCAGGTTGTTACTACTTCAGTTTGATGGCAATTATAAGAAACACTAGCATTGTCTAACATTGAACCGGATTTCATCATTTATGTAAAATTTATCTCCTGTCCTAATAGAATTGGCAACAACTATGTTGAAACAAACACTGAAAGTTTATTAATGCAATATAACAATGAACTTTGTTTTTCAGTATTGAAATGATTTTTTTCCTCACCCAGAGGCTGATGGGTCTGCCTGCACTATAGGCATCCCTTTGGTATTGAATTCCAAATTTTTACATGTGACCTCTTGTCTGGTAATCAGACCAAGCAGCTGTATAGCTGAGGGTACAATCCAGACATCCAGGTTGCCCCTGAAACCTCACAGGCCCATGGACAATTTTCACCTTTTGGCATTCATGTCATTTCTTTTCTATAAGATGCACAACTTCTGTAACACATGTGGTAATAGTGTAGCCGGTATGATCTATTGGAAAAAAAGTAATGCAAGGCAGAAGTCATGATTTTTCATTCTTATGCCATTATGTGGCAGTGAATCATGGAATACTATGACCTCGAAAAATTAAAATGGCAGATGATTCAAAGGACAATGGAGAGATACATGGTAGGGATGAGCAAGTAGTAGCACATGATCAATAAGGACTTGCATGAAAGGAATGGCATAAAAGACATCCACTAGAGCTCTTATGACCCAAAAAGGATGTTGGCTAATCATACAATGATCATAAAGAAACATAAAATGACCCAAGTGCTGTACTGGGAGTCCCATAACATTAAAAGAATCAGAGTAAGGCCTGTAGTATGTTGGGTCGGTGGGTTATAAATTCTCAAGAAGATTTTTGGTTCAAATCTGGCCTCAGACATTTACTAGCCTTGTGACCCTGGTCAAGTCACAACTTTTGTCTATCTCAGTTGCCTCATCTATAAAATGAGGATGTTAATAGTACCTACCTTTTGGGGTGGCTGTGAGGATAAAATGAAATATTTGTAAAATCTTTTGCAAACTTTAAAGCACTATATATGGGTACTAGTCAATTATTATTATTATTATTATTATTATTATTTTGTGCCTACTGCAAAGTGCATTGAGATCAATGTTGTTCAATTGTTCAAATGTGTTTGAATCTTCATGATCTCATGGAACATAGCACACGTTCCTTATTTCTCAAAGTCTCTCCAACTTAATTTTTATTGTTTCTATGATAACTATCTAGCCATCTCATCCTCTGCCATTCTCTTCTCCTTTTGTTTTCTATCTTTCTCAACATCAGGGTCTTTTTAATGAGTCTCATCTTCTCATTATGTGACCAGAATATTTAAGCTTCAGCTTCAGTATTTGTCCTTTCAATGAACAGTCTTACTTTCTTTAAGCACTGAATGATTTGATCTCCTTCCCGTCCAAGAGATTCCCCAGAGTTTTCTCCAACATCACAGCTTGAACGTGTTGATTCTATGTTGCTCAGCTTCCCTTATAGTTCAACTCTCACAGCCATACATTCATTACTACTGGAAAAACAATTGCTTTACTATACGGAACTTTGTTGGCAAAGTGGTGTCTCTGCTTTTAAGGATACTGTCCAGATTAGCCATAGCTCTCCTTCCAAGGAGCAAGCATCTTTTAAATTTATGACCACAGTCACTGTCTCTAGTGATCTTAGAGCCCAAGAATATAAAATCTGTCTCTGCTTAGATTTCTTCTCCCTCTGTTTGCCAGAAAGTGATGGGGTCATTTGCAATGATCTTAGTTTTTTATTGTTAAGCTTCCAACCAGGTTTTACACTTTCCTCTTTTATCTTCATCAAAAGACTTCTTAATTCTTCTTCACTTTCTGCCATCCAAGTGGTATCATTTTCATATCTAAGATTGTTGATATTTCTGCTGGAAACCTTAATTCTGGCTTTTGATTCATCCATCCTAGCTTTTTGAAATATGTATTTTGCATGTAAGTTAAATAAATAAGGTGACTTATGCAGCCTTGTCATATTCCTTTCCCAACTTTTTTTTTTTTTTTTTAGTTTTTGCAGGGCAACGGGGTTAAGTGGCTTACCCAAGGCCTCACAGCTAGGCAATTATCAAGTGTCTGAGGTCAGATTTGAACTCAGGTACTCCTGACTCCATGGCCGGTGCTATATCCACTGTGCCACCTAGCTGCCCCACCAATCTTAATTCAATTTGGGCTCTAGTTCCATTCTCTCTCTCTCTCTCTCTCTCTCTCTCTCTCTCTCTCTCTCTCTCTCTCTCCTTCTTTCTTTGCTTCTCTCTTCCTTTTTTCTTCCTCCCTTCCTCCTTTCTTCCTCCAATCATCCTTTCTTCCTTTCCTCCTCCTTCTCTCCTCCCTTCCTCCCTCCCTCCCTTCCTCCCTCCCTCCTTCCCTTCCCTTTCCTTCCTTCCTTCCTTCCTTCCTTCCTTCCTTCCTTCCTTCCTTCCTTCCTTCCTTCCTTCCTTCCTTCCTTCCTTCCTTCCTTCCTTCCTTTCTTCTCCCTCCCTCTCTTCCTTCCGTTCTTTGTTTGTTTGTTTGTTTGTTTCTTATTCGGATCTTCCTGATTCCAGACAGTGTTCTGTCCATGGAGACACCTACAGATTATCTATAAAAAGGAATAATCATTCAATTGCAGTTTGCAATATATTTCTTTCTTTACATCTTATCTTTCCAACTAGACTATTATGTTCTTGAGGGGAGAACCTGGACCCTAATAAGTCTTGTTGCCCTCTTCCCAGGGATATGTACATAGCAGATGCTCAATAAATGTTTGTTGAATCAAATTTAATCATTTTCCTGCCCCTCCTTAACTCACTGGAATGTTGTCGTGAGGCAAAAAAGGTTCACCCATATGAAAGTGTTTGGGGCTTTCTGAAAAGCAGATGCTTTTAAAATATAATGCATTGTTCTATTATCATCTCCTCCAGATGTGGGGCATAATTAGGGAGATGCAGCTGCATAAGCCAAAGATAGTTTAATTTCTCATCCACACTATAGCTTTTCAAATCCTTGTAGACAGCTATTATTGTTCCCCCCCACCCCACACACAGTTTTCTCTTCTGCTAGCTTAACATCTTAACTTTCTTCAACTGATCCTTCCATGGCATGATCTCCAGCACCTCCATTATCCTGGGTCCATTATCAGCAGGGTCTAAATTATCAGTATCTTACAACAATCAGGCAACATGCATTTATTTAGCATGTCTATTAAGTACCAACTATGTGCCAAACACTGCTAAGTATTAGTGATGCAAGGACAAAAAGGAAACAGTCCCTGCTGTAAAAGAGCTTGCTCTTTTAGGGAAGACAACAGAAACATCACAGTCAGGGACTTCAGTAAGATCCTTGTTGTACATTCATTTTTCAGTCATGTTTGAGTCTTCAAGACCCCGTTTAGGGTTTTCTTGGCAAACATACTGCAGTGGTTTACTTTTTTCTTCTCCAGTTTTTTCCAGATGAGGAAACTGAGGCAAACAGGCTTAAGTGACATGTACAGGATGATGCAGTTACTAAGTGTCTGAGGAAGAGATATCTTCCTGACTCCACCTCTATTCATTGCACTTCCTAGCTGGCCTCAGTAGGATCCTGTCACAGTACAGGGGGTATCACTTGCTTTGTTCTGTACTCTACCTCTCTCTCTCTCTCTCTCTCTCTCTCTCTCTCTCTCTCTTTAGTTTTTTTCACAAGGCAATGGGGTTAAGTGACTTGCCCAAGGCCACACAGCTAGGTAATTATTAAGTGTCTGAGGCCGGATTTGAACTCAGGTCCTCCTGACTCCAGGGCCGGTGCTCTATCCACTGCACCACCTAGGTGCCCCTCTACATCTCTCTTAATGAGAATTCATAAGTTTTATTTTGACTGCTCTCTCATTGTGTTGAATCATGTTGAATTGCAATCCTCTAAAACTCCTTTTTAGACAAGCTATTGCCTAGCCATGTCTCTACCATCTTGGAAACACTGAATATTTTTTTTTAACTAAGTAAGGTTTTAAATTTATCTCTATTGAATTTCATTGTGTGATATTTTCTCCACTGAAATTCTAACAAATTTCAGTTTTTCTATAAATTCTAACTTGTTAAGACTTTTGGGGATCCTGATCCTTCCATCCAGTGTGTTAGTTATTCACAGCTCTGTGTCGTCAGTAAAATTGATTAGCCTGCCATCTATGACTTTATCTAAGTTTCTTATAGAATGTTGGGTGATCCAGGGTTTTTTGATACAGTTTTTAGTGATATACCTTCTTCTTTTGCTTTTCTGAGTCATCTATATTCATTTTCCAACCTCCTTACAGAGGTCAGAATTTCCTTTTACCAGTTCATGTCCCTTTTCCTTGTCTCATCTTTGATACTTTTTTCCATTTTTAAAAATTTAATTCTCCCAGATAATCTGTAAAGCAGAAAGGGAATCTTTTAATTCATTCCCTTTCTTGTCTGATAGGGAATATACTTTTCATTTTGAACATATATAGTACTTGATCTTGTTAGAATCACAAAGGTTTCTCATTCTAACTCAGTCAGAATAAAGTCCTCCTTGCTAGAAGTCCTAATGTTAGCCCTTGGTCCTCTATTGTTCTTTTTTGACCCTTGTGGACAATTTGGTGGTGAATTGCTGTTATAAAGAAGAAATTTTCATGAGTTTTCATGAGTAAAAAAAATTCCATTGTCCCTTGGCTATGTTCTTTGGTCACTAGATGATGAATTTTTTAAAAAGTTAACTCTTAATGTTTTTTTTTAAATCTATTTCATGTGGTACTATGATCAAAGAAATTCTCACTAGTGCCCATTCTTCCTGTGACCAGACTCACCAGACTCAACTTAGACCTCATTGATGGCTTGCTCATTCCATTGCTGAGCATATATTTCCAATTTGGCAAAGTTTGTGCTCTCTGCTGGTTCTCATAGGCCCTGGGTCATCATCATACCATATCATCATCATATCTTGTTGAACCATTGGAAAAGGGCTTTTATGGAGAAAGGTTATTACTGGTTAAAAAACAGAAAGGATACAGAAAATTGATGCACTAGTATCCAGGAAATTTTTTGCTAGTGGTATAAGATAGTGTTGAGATTAGAGTCAGGCTGATCTAAGTTGGAATTTTACTTATTTACTAGCTGAAAACTCTAGTGGATCAAGTCATTTAACCTATTTTAGTCTCAATATCCTCATCTGAAAATGAGGATAAAATTGTAGCACCCACTTCAAAGGGAAGTTGGGAGAATAAAATAATATCTGTAAAAATACTTTTTAAATATTAAAATTATGTTGATTATTAAAAACATAGGAAGACTTCCAGTGCACTAGGCAGCTACTCTGTGAACTTTTTTTTTTTTGGCAAGGCAGTTGGGTTTAAGTGACTTGTTCAGGGTCACACAGCTAGTAAGTGTCAAGTATGTGAGACTCAGGTTTTTTGATTCCTAGACTGGTGCTCTATCAACCACACCATCTAGTTGTGTAGAAAGATGAGGACAAGTATTGCCTAGGATGAAAAAGTACAGAGAGGCTGAAGTTTTCCTCTTCTCTTTGTACACACAGTTACCACCCTCCTTCAGATCCTCAATGCCTCTCACTTGGACTGCTGTAAAAACTTTCTAATTGTTCTTCTGATCTCATCTCATCAACTTTCAAAGCAAGTTATCTAAGGCAGATTTAAATTTATTATCCTGTCCACCCCCCTCCCCCAATAATAGGATCCCTATTACTTCACGGATCAATATACCTTTGTCTGGCATTTAAGGCTCTTCATAATATGGACCCTGCCTACCTTTCCACTTTTTATATTTTCTTCCCTTCTACACAATCTTCAATCCAGTTATACTGGCTCATTGTTGTTATCACACCGGCTTCATTTTCCCATCATTTATGCTTTGCACAGAACTCTTTAAGCTATTCTCAATACCTGGAATTCTTTCCTTTCTCAGTTCTGACTTTTAGAATCTCTGGCAATACTATATATTCACTTTGCAAATACATACATATATATGTATATACATATATATGTATATATGCTATCTCCCTCATGAAAATGTAAGCTTTTTCAGGGCAGGAACTGTTTTACTTTTGTCTTTGTGTCCCCAGCATTTAACTGAAGAGTACATAGTAAATGATTAATAAATGTCTGTTGATTAATTAATTCAATCCCAGAGGGAGATCTAATGAAATCACAGAACCAGGGAAATATCAAAAGCAAACTGATGTAAGGGTAGGATTGATGGATTTTATTCACTCCTATTCCATTTTAAGTAAATGATGTCCTTATTCAATAGTCAATCAATTATATGATCAGAATAAAGGCAGAAAATTTCTTCAAATTGTAATGATAATTGTAGTGATAAAACTTGAGTTTAGATAGGATGAAGGAACTTGGCTTACTTTTCAAGTAAGACATCTGGAGAGACCTTAGAGACTATTGGACCATGTGTGGCTTTCTTAAGCATTTGTAAGGAAGGCCTGCTTGGGAGAAAGGGGGATGGGAAGGGAAAAGAGGCCTCAGCTATGACTTGGATTGTCTCCTTTACCCCACTGCCATTGTCCAGAGGAGGACCTTATGAGCTGTACAGGGTTCAGAGGATAGTCTTCCCATCTTCCCATTAGTGTCCTAGTGAAATTTTCATATCAGCTGAGGACAATGCAGACATTGGATGAAGTCATGTACAGAAGAATGCAGATTTACCACAGTTAAGGGGAACTCTTTGAGCATCTCATGAATGAGAGAAAAAGACTCCCAACAAATAGAAGCTATGAGTTATTTTTGCACTTGAGTTTTCTAAGTTTGAGTCTACTCTTCCCCTGAAATCTTTTTTTTTTTGCAAGGCAAATGGGGTTAAGTGGCTTGCCCAAGGCTACACAGCTAGGTAATTTTTAAGTGTCTGAGACCGGATTTGAACCCAGGAACTCCTGACTCCAAGGCCAGTGCTTTATCCACTACGCCACCTAGCCGCCCCACTTCCCCTGAAATCTAAATGTACTTATTTGAAAGTGTGTATGTCACAACTTATGAAGATGTTTTATACCAACTGCTCTCATTATATCACCTTAGTAAATATCCCTTTCTTCTTAAGAGCTACTTGGGACTGGTAAACAAAATGATTCTCAATGAATAATCTTGGAGAGAAATGCATTAGTGGAGGCTTAAACTAATGGCATTGGAGAATGGCATCTGACTCTTAAGGATTATACTCAAATTCTGGAGACCTGACTCATCATCAGGTATAGTAATTGGCACAAGGATCCTCCCAGTTTATTTGTGATTGATTCATTGATTGATAATTGATTCAGTCACTGACTTCCATTTAGTTCATTAGTAATTTTCAAACTTTGACCCAGTCCTTAAAGTTTGCCCTGGGTAGGGAAAGCCTTTGTTATATCCCAGGCAGAGCAGTGTGGTTGACACTATTATTTAAATTATACCACACCACCGAGGTAGAGTAAAAATTTTGTCTAATCCCAAAGATATCTAAATAATCCCCTGGCTTCTGAATGTGACTTTGTCATTCAAGGATTAATACTAAGGAAACTTTTCCCAGTATTAAAATAGTGAAAGTCACCATTTACTTTCCTAGAAAACTGTCTCATACTGATTAGAGCTTGTAACTTGTCACTGTGGCTTGAATTTTAAGTGAGCACATTTGCAAAGTTGATATTTCCCTAATGGTTTCCACCTACCACCACCACCCTAATCTGAAGGAAGCACGAATACAACAAATTCTTGTTCCTGGAAAGTCTGCTCACGCCAATATATACCATTTGATATAGTTTTCTATTTACAGTCAATAGAAAGGAGAAAGGGAAGGAAATACTTTTTCTGCTATGAAAGAATGCTGGACTTGGAGTCAGGAGACTGAAATTTAAATTCTTATTCTATTAATTACTAGGTATATGACTTCAGAAAAGTCACTTCACCTTTGTAAAATGGGAATTAGAGTACCTAATTCACCTTGTTGTAGTTCAGCTAGGTGTTGCAGTCAAAAGAGTACCAGGCCTGGAGTCAGAAAGACTTGAGTTCAAATCTAGGTTCAGACCCTTATCAACTATGTAACTCTTGGGCAAGTCATTTAAGCCTGTTTGCCTCAGTTTCTTCATCTGTAAAATGAGCTGGAGAAGGAAATGGAAAACCACTCCGATGAGGTCTTGGAAAAGTCAGACATGACTGAAAATAACTTATCTCTCTCTCTGGCTGTGAAGATCAGATTATTTAAGCATATATGTATGTAAGCATATATTTATACATATATGTTTATGTATAGGAACTTGATATACTTGAATTAAATGTGTCAGCTATTATTCTTCTTTCTAGAGTTATTGTGAAGGAAGTACTTTGCAAACTTTAGTTAAAGAGAAATAAGCTGTTATTAGAATTATAAAACAGACCATCAGAAATGTTGAACTAGAAAGGGACATGCAGAGAACTTAGAGTTCCAGAACATCCAGAATTATTATTATTATTATTATTATTATTATTAATCTGACAGTCCTTTATTGTTTGTAATATATTTTATAACTGTCACTTAATCTCCACAATATCACAGGGAAATAAATATTATCCCCATTTTACAGAAAATGAAACTGAGACTGAGAGCTAAAGGGATTATCCATGGTCATTCATCTCATAAATTATAGAAATGAGATCTTTAGAAGTTACTAAAAAAAAAAAAAGAATAAAGAAGCCTGAAGAGCTCATGGGAATATATTACTATGGATAAGTCATCTTCCTTTCTTAACTTATCTATATAATGAACTTCAGGGGATTGTTTTGAGACTCAAAGGAGAGAATTTATCAGAGAAGGCTTTGAAAATGAGGAAAAAATAATATTAACCACAGACACATTTCAATAACATTTTGAGATTTTACAAAGGGTACTATAAATAAAAAGGATTATTATAAAGAACTAGGTAAAGTGAAGCACTGTGGTGTTACTTTATAGAACCAAAGAATAGAGGGTAATAGTGACTTAATTGTCTGGTGGCCTAGTGTCAGGGGAGATTTTCCTAACCCAAGGAGTTGAGATTGTTCAGCTTTGGCTATTCCTCTATGATATTAAATTTTCCCCTCTGATTTTTGCTCTGCCATTGTCAAAACCTACCAATTTCAATATGGTACTTGAAGGTACACAGTAATAATACAGCATTCAATCCAAGGCAATACTGATTTCTTTTCAATGGAGCATTTAAAAAAAAGAGCACCAGATTATCCTATCCCTGTCACATTTTACCCTTGTGTGGTATAATGAGAAAAGAATTGGACTTGGAATCTAATGGGCTAATTTTGCCACTTATTTCAATCTTGTCATATGGGCAGCTAAGTGATGCAGTGGTGACATAGTGCATAGAGTGCTAAACTTGGAGTCAGGAAGACTCATCTTCCTGAGTTCAAATCTAACTTTGGATATGTGCTAGCTGTGTGAACCTAGCCAAATCACTTAATCCTATTTGCCTCAGTTGACTCATTTGTAAAATGAACTAGAGAAGGAAATGGCAAATCAGTCCGGTATTTCTACCAAGAAAACCCAATTGGGATCATGAAGAATCTGACATGACTGAAATGATTGAACAACAACAAAATCCATTGGATATTTGTGAGTTTCATTTTTCTTATCCAAAAAAATCATGTGATAATGTATATACTTCCTCTTTCATAGGTTTTTTTGGTGAAGAAATCACTTGATAAACCATTAAGTGCTATGAAATGTGAGATATTATTGTCCCCATGATGTAAAAGCATCTTCCAGAATTCTACCACTGTTATCACCAAACAAGGGGAAGTATGGTAAGAAGGAAAGAGTGTTAGATATTTAGTCAGAGGACCTGGATTTGAGATATTATTCTGCTAAGTGACCTGGGACAATTTACACTTATTCACTCTGATCCCCAGGATCATCATCTCTAAGATGAAAAGTTCATTTCAAATGATCTTTAAGATCTCCCATAATTTGCTACTTTACCTTTTAAATAAAGTATAGGAAGATATTACAAATTTAGAACTCATTTTCCATTTTGGTGGGACACTTACACAGTGACTGAAATCGGGTGAAAATAAAAGTGGTCTAAACTCAAGTATGGAAAAACCTAGTCCAACTTGTCACCTGGCAGTATTCTCATATTGAATTTCCAATCTACAAGCAAGATGAAGATTTCCTTTTCCTTCTCCCCTTTTCTTTCCAACACTGATGGACTTTTTAGGGGAAAAAAAATGGTCTCCTGCCTTTTACCAGGTGTGACAGTTTGGGTGTTTGTGACAGAGAGGAGACATGGTGGAGGACTATGCTTGCAATTTGCATACCTCTGAATACACCTGTGTGTGACCAGGGGGTGAAACCAAGATGGAGGTGGCATTGACAGCCATCTTCTCCGACTACCAAAATCTGGGTGACATCGGATGGGGGAAGGTGGGTGTTTAATTTCAGAACTATACCAAGAGGCTATTCTCCAAGAAGGAAACACAAATTTAAATCCCTTTCATATATAAAAGAAAACAGATGTGATTTTCTTCACAAAAGAGCATTTCATTTAAAAAAAAAAGGAAAGGCAGAGTTAACATAACCATTATTCTCCATCTCAGGGAAAGCAAATCCTATTTGCCTGTCATTACAGAAGGTAGAGAAATCCTTTCATCCAGTCATTAGCTGTAAACATTCCGTCGCCTTCTGGGACCAGGCCTCTGTTTCCCATCCTACACTGGAGCCATTTTCTAATACTAATGTTTTATACACACATCTCAGATACAATGCGAACTCCCCCAACCCCAAAGGCAACGGGGCATTCGTTGATAGTAAATCACAAGTGTCACCCATGGCAACCTGCAGCATTGAAACATTTATTCAGTCTCGAATTCCTGGCACTTAGAATTATTTCTTTCATGCCTGATAGCCAAATTACAATATGGCAGGTTTCCCCGGAGCCACGGGATCATTAGTGCCAGCTCACAACATACTTTCAACTGATATGGCATTTCATGTACAGCTGCCAATCAAAAAATGAGAAATGCAAATGAGGATTGGAGCATTGGTGTACAATTACCGTGCAGTGAGCCCCTTACAGATTCACTTAATGACTGGCAGTCATTTCGCTGAGTAGAAGAAGAGAAAAGAACACAGAGAAAAATTCCCCCAGGAAGCCGGTTGCGAGAGCCAGAAGTTTTTACATTTGATTTCCATATTTATTCTTTTCTTTTTTTTTCTCTGTGTGTTTCTAAACAGTAAGCCTAAAAATACTTAAGCAGGGCTTGTTATACAAATACAGTTCCTCCTCGGCAGAGCTATGCTCTGAGGCCGGGCTAAGGAATGGAAGAGAGGGGAAGTTCTCTTTAGTAGACCAGAGTTATCTCACATACTCTTGGTTTGGTCTCTTGGGCTTAGGAGAAGGAGGCTGACCTTGGGCCTGAGCTCAATTAGTTAGAGCAAGACCTCAAAAGAAGGAAAAGTTAAGGGGTCATTCTCTGGCATCTCCCTAAGCTAACTTTTGCTTCTGCTTGCAGCCTTAATGAAATAGAAATCATTTCACAAGTGTTTGCCCACTTTACTTTTACAAATAAATGAGAGGGTGAAATGGTATAATGGAAATCTTTTTTGCCTCTTTTGGGATTGTGGGGGGGGGGATCTTAAAGAATGGGCCCTCTTGTTAGTAATAATAACTCTCCCTAAGTTAACCTTTGGTCCATGGCTACGGTCTTAATGAACTGGGAGTCATTTCACAAGAGTATTCCCAGAGTGACTTTTACAAATAAATGAGATGGTGAAATGGTAGAGTGAAAACCTTTTGCCTCTGTTAAGGTTGGTGGTGGGGAGAATCTCAAAGGATGGGTCCTCCTATTAGTAATAATAACTCATTGCTATATTTGAAAGCTTCAAAAAAGACTTTCCCCCATCATAGCTACCTAAGGTCAATAAAGCAAGTATTATAATCCTGATTGAACATGAAATACATGAGGCTCAAATAAGCTACATATCTTGTCCATAGTCATAGAATTGATGAGAGTCTGATGCAAACCAAGACCTGAATCCCAACATAGGGCTTTTCCCTCTGGACCACAAAGTTTCTTTAACAATACCCTTTGTGTAAATAGTTCAACAGCATTTATAAAGAGGCACAGTATAGAAATTTGTCTAATCTGTATCAATTATAGAACTTTGTTAGTTAATCTTAAAAAAGGTTTAACTTGACCTTTCCTTATCTTTTTTTAAATTTATATGTTATTTTTCCAAATACATGTTATGAAAGTTTTTCGACATTCATCCATATACCTATGTATATTTTTAAGTTACAAAATTTCCTTCCATCCTCCCTTCCCACTTCTCTTCCCTCAGCACTGAAGTCAGTTTAATATTGTACATACATATTTGTGTTAAACATGTTTACAGATTGGACATTTTTGGTATGAAGAATTAGGATTAAGGGAAAGAAATACATAAGAGATATTTTTTAAAAAGTGAATGTAGTGTTCATCTGAAGATTTTCCATTTTGTTTTGTTTTTCTTCCTCTGGATGGGGAAAGCATTGTCCCAAAGCTCGTCTAACATGGTTGTCTTAGTTCTTTGAACTGCTGAGAGCAACTACATCCATCAGGGTTGATCATCTCACAATGTTGTTGTTAATATGCACATTGTTCCCCTGGTTCTGCTTCCTTTGCTCAGCATCAGATCCTGCAATTCATTCCATGCTTCTCTAAAGTCCAATCATTCATGGCTTCTTATAGAACAATAGCATTCCATAATATTCATGTACCTGAACTTGTTTAACCATTCCCCAATTAATGGGAATCCCTTCAATTTCCAATTCTTTGCACTACAAAAAAAAAGTTGCTGTGAATATTTTGGAACTTTTCCAATTTCTTTTATAATTTCTTCTGGATATAGGTCTAAAATTGGAATTGCTGGGTCAAAGAATGTCACGAGTTTGATTGCTCTTTGGACATAGTTCCACTTTGTTCTCTAGAAGGGTTGTATCAGTTCACAACTCTATCAGCAATATATTAATGTCCCAATCCTACCACAACCTCTCCAACTTTGATCATTTTCCCTTTTTTTCAACTTAGCCAATCTGATAGATGTGAGGTGATACCTCAGAGTTGTCTTAATTTGCATTTCTCTAATCAATATTGTTTTGGAACATTTTTTATATGATTATATATAGCTTTAATTTCTTCATTTGAAAACTGTCTATTCATATTCTTTGATTGACCTTCCCTTATCAAGGGAACTCAAATAAAGGAATTTCCTAAGAAAAAGGTTCCCCTACCTAATGTTATATACTGGTTCTATCATTAAATGAAGCAGCATTACTTGGGGGGGGTAGTTAGTTCTAACATATATATATATATATATATTCATATATATGTATATACATATATGCACATGCATACATGCAAACATACATATGTGTATATAAATAATTATATAAATGAGTCAAGTGTCATTACACTGAGGTTTTATGATTTCATTACAGGAGGAAATTTGATTATTAATGATATTTTTGAGAAATGACAATGAATTAGAGAGCCTTGTTTAAGTATACCTATAATAAACATCACTGGACTAGGAGTAAGAAGACCTAGGTTTGAAGACTAAGATTACCACTTTCTAGCTAAGTGAGACTGAACCATTTCTCTTTAAGTCTCAGTTTCCTTCTCTGTAAATGGAGATAACACTGGAAGAGGTGTCACAGGACTGGAGAAAGGCAAAAGTTCTCCCAAGTCTGCAAATTTAAACCAATGAGTTTGACTTAAACTACTGGGGAAATAGATTATTAAAGAGATGATTAGTAACATCTGGAAGAGAGGCAGTGATTAAAAAGAGCCAGAGGGGCATAAAAACTAATTTGTGCCAGACAAACCTTATTTTCTCTTTTGATAGGGTTACTAAACTAGTAGATGGAGGGAATGCTCTAGATGGTTTGACTACATTTTATCAAGACGTTCAGTAAAATATTTCATACTATTCTTTTTTTTAAGTTTTTTGTTTTTGCAAGGCAATAGGGTTAAGTGGCTTGCCTAAGGCCACACAGCTGGGTAATCATTAAGTGTCTGAGGTCATATTTGAACCCAGGTACTCCTAACTCCAGGGCCAGTGTGCTATCCACTGCGCCACCTAGTCACCCCTATACTATTCTTATAGAAAAGATAGAGATAGGTGAATGAGACAAGAAAATGAATTGACAATTGATTAAATGGTTGAAATCAAAGAGTAGTTGTTAAAGTAGTAGTTTAATGTTAACATAACAGTTGGTTTCTCATGAAATGACCTTTGAGTTCTGTGTTTTTGATTTGTGTTTTTTAAGATTTTTAAATCAATGATCAATATGACTAAAAAGGGAAAATGATCAATGTTGGAGGGGATGTGGGAAAACTGGGACACTAATGTACTATTGATGGAGTTGCTTCCAAGACATTATCTATTCATCTTACTCTCTGACATCTCCTTCTCCCTTGACCTTCAATCTTTCCCAGGGTCTTTTCCAATGAATCCAATCTTTTCATTATATGGCCAAAATATTTAACCTTCTCCCTCAGTATTTGATCTTCCAGTTAAAAGTATGACTTAATTTCTTTAACTATTGAATAACTTGATCTTTTTGCTATCCAAGAGATTCTGAAAAGTCATCTCTAGCACCATTATTTGATTCTGTGGTGCTCAACTTTCCTTATAGTTCAACTCTCACAGTCTTATGTAGCTACTGGAAAAACCATAGCTTTGAAAATATATACTTTTATTGACAAAATGATGTTTTGCTTGACCCCAAAGGGTAGAATGAGGAGCAATATATAGAAGTTGAAAATACATTTGAAGATACATTGACATCTGGAAAAGCTTCCTAAAAACTGAATTGGTTGCCATGGGAAGGAGTGAGCTCCTCTTTCTCTGGAGGCCTTCCTATGAAAGCTAGATGATGACTTGTCAGTTATATCACAGAAGGGGTTCCTTTTAGCAATGTTAGACAAGATGACCATCACTGTCATTCTCTGCATTTGTGTTTTTACCTTCCAGTGCAATAGTGAGGATCAAGTGAGATAATGGACATGAAAACATTTTATAAACCATAAAATGTAACATGAAGGGAAGGTGATGTTAATATTTTTTATAATTTAGAGCTTCTACTGCAGCAAGTTTCACTTGTCATCTGCTTGGGAGGAAGGAGGAGCCATTATCTATAATGTTGGACTCTGACATTGGGGACAAGCTCATTGTCCTTTGAAGAGATGTGGCAGGTGTCAGTGGTCAAAATGCAATTGCCACAAAAGTGATAAGACTTCTTTCTGAAACTCAGATAATTTTATCTCCTTTCCATTTGTGCATAGCTTTCCATCTTGCCATAGCCCACATTCTGTATGTTGGACATTGAAATAATTCACATTTGTAAAAATAAAGAACTGACAGGTGAAGAGGCATGCATAGTGATATCAATAAGTCTGGGATCATGGGACATTTCCTTTTGAACCCAGCCTGGAGTTTTTATCCAGTAGTCTCATCTTCACTTTATTTATTTGAATTCATGCTGAAAAGCTAGTTATGTTACCAGACTTTGCTGGACTTTATTAAGTAACAAAAACTGGAACAAATGCCTACATGCTTAAGTCTTGACTTATCTCCCTGAAATCTAAGCCAGACATGCTACCTCTGATATAAATGAATCAACACCTTTGTTCTATTTCTAATCCCCTCCTACTGTTTGCACCTAAGCATGAGATGATTCATAGACTTTATCTCCCTGTTTCCTGATCAGTTCCACCCTGTTTTCAAGAGGGAATCCCTGATTCTTGCAGTGGTTCAGGGGAACAAGGTCTCTTCATATATTTTCACTTTTCTAAGGTCACTTGTGCTGTCTCCTGGGGCATTCCTAAGGGCAGTGTTCTTACTAATTCCAAATTTGAAAATAGCAGAAAGGCAAAATGCATACTCCAGATTTAGATTCTACAACTGAAATGTCACTCTTGGAATTGTTCTGGGAAAACACTGGGGTGCCAAACTGTGATCTGACTTCTCTAAAATAATTATCTTATGGAAACAATGACTATTCTGAACAGCCAGAGCATTGGAATAATTTTTGTTTGTTTGGGGAGGGTGCTTCTATGAGAAAAAAATAACATTCATTCATTCATTCAACCAATGCTGATTGATTATCTACTTTTTCAGACCTGTGCTATGTGAGGAGATAAAAGAGGGATAAAATATATAGTCTCTTGGGGTAGTTAAGTGGTGCAGTGGATTGAGTGTTAGCCCTAGAGTCAGGAAGATTCAAATATGGTCTCAGATACATCCAAGCTATATGTTTGACCCTGGGCAAGTCTCTTCATCCTGTTTGCCTCAGTTTTCTTATTGGAGAAGGAAATGGCAAACCACTCCAGTATCTTTGTCAAGAAAACTCCAAATGGGATCATGAAGAGTATGATGTGACTAAAAAACAACAGAGATATAGTCCCAACCTTCAAAGAGCTTTTTTATTTTTTTTGAAAACCAGATGTAAGAGACATAAAACAAAGAATAATTCTTTACTATACTATGACACTATAGAATTGTGGAGAAAGGAGGGTTCAGAGAGACTTGGTCAGAGAAAGTCTCCTGCAAGTCAGGGAATTTAAGTTGGATCTTGAATTATTGCCAGGATATGGACAATTGGGAGGGAATTCCAAGTAAGATAGGATGGACAGAGGGTAGGAAAATGACATGAACAAATTCTTCAAGGCAGGAATATGTAAATGCAAGTGACAGTGAAGAGATCAATCGAAGTATAGACTGAAATTCTAATATCTTTTAAGTGCAGAGAAGCCATTTTCAGGTTCTGTATTTTTACCTATTGCACATTGTATTCCATCAATCTTTTAACAACCAACTGACTCATAAAGCCAGATCTGTAACAACTCTAGATCACAACAATTTGAGAATTCTCTGGGAAAGTATAAACCCTCAAACTAAACACCTGGATGGACCTTGTGATTTAAAAACAAAGCAGAAAATCTTTTTTAAATAGAGTCTCTATTTAGCTGTAACTCACTTGGGACAACTGATATGGAAAATGTTAACATTCAAGCATAAGTCGATAAAGACAGATCATTTGGTCAATAGTTTAATATAGCCTGGGTCATGACAAAATATATAGCATGTGAGGGTTTATAAAGTGCTTTTACAAATATTATCTTTTTCTATTCTCACAACAACCTTGTGTAGCAAGTGATGTTATTTTCATTTACAAATGAGTAAACCAAGGCAGAAAGGGGTTAAATGTCTAGCCCAGGGTCACATAGCTAGTAAATGCTTGAGGCCAGATTTGAACTTATGATGAATATTCCTGACTTCAGGCATAGTGCTCTATTCACCTTACTACCCCCACTTAGCTGCCCCACAAACCCAAATCAAACAACAAAAGGGCTTACTTCTACCCTTTAAAACAACCCTATGAGATTCAATTCAATTTTAAAAAGTTTCTAAGCTCTTATGTAAAGGTAGGAGGGCTAGAAATTGGATATGGAAGGATGAAAATAAAATAGTCCTATGTTTCCCAATTACCCAACTAATTTGATAATAGAATGAGTTCCCTAAATGGAATCCCCTTCATTTCTTCTGTATTATCTCTTTTGTATCCTAATACTGATCACATTAAATAATCATTTGAAATTCAGTTCACTTTAAATAATTTAGCCAGGAGATATGGAAGTATGGTCAAAAACATGCTATCAAATATCTTAAGTTGGCATTGAATTCTGCCATTTACTAGCTATGTGACTTTGTATTTCATTTGCAAATATTTTGAACATGTGAACATGTATATGAACATGTGTTCTCCATATGATGTAAGCTTCTAGAGGGTAAAGTCTCTTTCTTTTTTTTTGCTTCCTTTTTTTACCCCATAGCATTTATATGGGCACAAGGCAAATAATAAATATTTAATCAATGTTTGTTTATTGATTTTCTTTTCTAAGTCTGTTTCTTTATTTGTAAAATAAGGGAATAGTTTCTTTCCTGACTACCTCATAATGGAGTGTAGTAGTACAGTCCACTGATATCTTGGTCACCTTGGAAAAGGTAGGGGCTCACTTGAAGTCTGGAGTTAGTATAATCATCTTCTCTTCCCCCATCTATTGATTTTTTATATTTGTGGTGGGATATAGAGTGCTTCCCTTACATTGCCTCCTATACTTCTAGCTACTTGGTCTCTTTGACCAAAGCTGTCCATGACTATTTTGGTATTGTAGAAGGACTCATAGTCACAGTTTATGTCATTACAACAATATAGAAGATAGCAAATCAACCCTGACCTGAATGGAAAGCTCAGAGGTATGGCCTTTCATGGTTCTACCCCAGATATATCTGCTATGAATCTGCCTTACAACCTGGGGAAACCATCCAAATATAATATCAAGAAAGCAGTGAAGAATCCTTAAATGACATTTTGGGCTACCCAGAGGACAAGGTTGTATTCTGTGACCTCAAAACAATATCTCTTCTTTTACTTTTGATACTGGCATGTATATTGATCTCATAGACAATTGTCAAATTCATCTTTTGGTATAGCAGTGAATATATTTATAATAGCCATGGATACATGATTTCTTTTTTTCCTTTTTTTTTAGTTTTTTGCAAGGCAAATAGGGTTAAGTGGCTTACCCAAGGCCACACAGCTAGGTAATTATTAAGTGTCTGAGACCGGATTTGAACCCAGGTACTCCTGACTCCAGGGCCGTTGCTTTATCCACTGTGCCACCTAGCTGCCCCGAGACATGATTTCTAAGGAATAAAGTAGAAAGCCATAGATCTTTGTTGCTGAGTTGTCAGTTGCATCTGATTCTTCAGGACCCCATTTGGGGTTCTCCTGGCAAAGACACTGGAATGGTTTGCCATTTTCTTCTTTAACTCATTTTACAGATGAGGAAACTGAGGCAAACAGGGTTATTTACCCAAGGTCATACAGAAGAGTCTCATGAGCAGAACCAGAAAAATACTATACAACCTAACAGCAACATGGGGGCGATGATCAACCTTGATGGATTCGCTCATTCCATCAGTGCAACAATCAGGAACAATTTGGGGCTCTCTGCAATGGAGAATACCATCTGTATCCAGAGAAAGAACTGTGGAGTTTGAACAGAGACCAAGGACTCTTACCTTTAATTTAGGAAAAAACCTGATATCTTATTGTCTGATCTTGCTGTCTCCTATATATGTTTCTTCCTTAAGGATATGATTTCTCTCTCATCACATTCAATTTGAATCAATGTATACTGTGGAAACAATGTAAAGACTGACAAATTGCCTTCTGTGGGGGGGGTGGAGGGAGGCAAGTAAGATCAGAAGAAAACCTGTAAAACTCAAAATAAATAAAATCTTAAAAAAAAGTGAAGAGTCTCACCACTGGGAAGCCCATATCTCCAAACTTTTTCCTGATATTGGGATCTCATATCCTCCACACAGTCTTTGTCCCAAGATTCTCTGTAATAGGGGAAGAAACATGGATCTCTAGGTTCTATTTTTGAAGTCATTGTATTCAATGTGGAAAAAAAAATGCTATCTCAGTATGCATGCAATACATTTTAAAACTGCACAATTTAAAAAAATTGTTTCTATCTATTCATTTAGGCAGTCCTTATTAATTTATTTTAATCTAAATTGTATTTCCTTTGGGTAAATCTCCAGTTTAACCCACCCTAGATATACATCTGATAGCAACTTCTGAAACATGGCGGGATTATGTTCTGTGCCATTTAAAATCCAATTTCAAAGTAAACAATTATAGTCATATTGTAGAATAAGTTTGGTCACATTTTTGGGTCAAGCTAGGAAATAAGACCCCATCTTCCTTCCCATCCCACAAAGTCCCCAGATCAGACATTGTTTTTAGTAGCTACTTTTCTTTAAGAGGGTGACTCTGGTTGTAAAATAAACAGAATCAGCATGTTCTTAAGCAAATGATCTTTTCCCCTGAGTGAATAGACAGAGGTTATTTCAAGGCTATGTTTTATGTCTTGGTAACACCTTTTTTCAAAACAAGTTTATTGCAGACTAAAGCTTTCTGCAGAGAAGTCTCTTTTGTTCTCCCTCCTCTATAGATTTGTGGCACTTCAGCAGTTTTTTCTGCTTTGGCTCAGGATATTATTCACATGCGAATGATTATATAATAGTGAGACCATAACATATAGACTGGCCACCTTTGGGCCCAATGGACCTGGTGGTAATGACAATGAAAGAAATGAAGTCAGGAAGAAGAGTTAAACCCGACCAAATTATCCCAGATTTTTATGCTGAACACAATATGATTTTAAAGGCACTCAGAGATCTATTTTTAAGATATCTCAAAGAGGGAAAGGCATAGGGTATCATCCTTAAGTAAACATAGACTTCCTCGCTAAACATCCTTTCTTTCCTCAGATCCAAAGAAAGGAAAGATTAGGCAGAGTTATTTTTACTTTTTTTGTTGAGATTATTAAAAAGACATCAGAATTGACCATTATTTTTACTTGCTTTCTCATCCCTAGAAAATCTTTATGAAAATGATCTATGGATGTCCTGCAGGCCTCCTTGATGAAAATAAGAGGACACAGATTTTCTTAGGTAATTTTCTATAGTAGAGTACATTTTATGATCACAAGTCAATTGAAAAATGTAGTGAACATATGCTCCTGTTGACCCTATTGATAAACATTTTGTCCAATGATGCAAAATGCAATTTTGAATACTCTCAAACAAGACCTCTCATGTACTCATAAAAATCATACAAACTTCCATGATAGATGACACTACAGAGATAACTTTGTTCAATGATCAGCTGAGCATGCACAATAAAATGAGATGTTAAATATGATGATGATGATGATGTTTATCCTTCATCCTCAAAGAAGACTGTGACATAAGGGAGGTGATGCCATGGCATGCACAAAAATTGGATTTGAGTGTGTGGGTGCTACTCATTTTCTCTTCTGTAGCCATCTGGAGCCAGTAGTCAGATATGAATCGGGTTGACTGGATGCAAGGCAGTCAGAGTTAAGTGCCTTGCCCAAGGTCACACAGCTGGTAAGTCAAGTGTCTGAGACTGGATTTGAACTTCCATCCTCCTGACTCCAAGACTAGTGCTCTATCCATCAAACAGCATTAGATATTAAACATACATAAGTACATATATATATACATATATACATATATATATATATATATATATATAAATTCTTCAAAGGTGTTCATAAGTATTATGACAAATATCCTGCATGAGATCCAAATGAAGAGATGATTTTCTATTGGTGGTCATATTCTTCAAAAATCTCTTATTCACAGATGGCCATTGTACTAACTGCATTAAGTCCCAAAACACTATGAAATCACCACAGAGAAATCAAAAGTAATGTGAAAAATGTTTAACCAATCACACAAGACAAAATGGATGAAAAACACTCACTGCTCAGAATATGGGATAGTGCAAGATGAAAAAACACAAAAAATAAATAAGCATTTATTCAACAGGGGAGATTGAAAGATGTCATCCCACACTGGGGAAGCACTCTGCTAGCTACTAGTAACAAACACAAAGGGAGATGGTTAAAGCACTTACATTTTAAGAGAAGGGAAGAACATATATAGCTAGTCATTGTCCAAAAAAGAAAATTTTGGTCTTGGCATCTTAAGGGATTGTTACTGGCATCATGGGTACTAGTTTGCAATGCTCTTTTTTTATGTTTTTGCAAGGCAAATGGGGTTAAGTGGCTTGCCCAAGGCCTTACAGCTAAGTGATTATTAAGTGTCTGAGGTCGGATTTGAACTCAGGTACTCCTGACTCCAGGGCCAGTGCTCTATCCACTGCACCACTTAGCCACCCCTGCAATGTTCTTTTATGTAGCTGTGGTAGGATTTACTTAATTATTGTTTCCAGAGCAAGAGCAAAAGATTCAAAGTGTAGGTTTGTAGGGAGAGGGAGCAATTGTCCTGGTGGACAATTGGATGCAAGGTAATGCATGGCCTGGCAGTAGCTAGATTCTAATTAAGATGCTTTAGCTCAAGGATGCCATCCCAAAGCTGAGTGCATTAATACCCTCCATCCTCCCTGGGTTAGGGAATGAGGGTAGGGGAGCAGCATATGATCCCTGGAGATCCAAGTTCTGTGTGGAAAGAAATGGACAATGTCAGGGCAGAAACGAAGATGCTTTCCTGGTGAATAGTTAGGTGGAATGTGTCCATTAGATTACTTTATCAAGATGTGAGTGCTGGACAGGCAATGCAGATGGATAATGGGCTGGGTCTGATCAAAATTAATATGAGATAAAGTTTTTGTCCTATTTGGTAAATAGTCCAGTCATCCCAAGAAGAATACAACAGGCATTAGTAGAAAGAATCATTTTGGAATTTGAGGACTGAAATTAAAATCTTGACACTGCTACTTCTTATGCATGAGACTGAGAAAGTCATTCAATGAATCTGATCTTGAACTTCCTTTTTCTATGGGATATCTCTAAAGTTCTTTACAGATTTAAATCTGCTGTTCTGTAATCTTATTTCGACTTCTCATTGTTATACTCCACTTAACATTAATATTTTACTTATTACACTAATATGTTAAAGCTTAAAAAATGGTTTTTTTAAATTATGGATTTGAAAAATCAACAAATATCAATGCCTCCATTTTGAAAGAAGAGGAAAAAAGAGGTTGGTATATGAAACTATGAAACTGTATCACATACCACTTTTTAAAAGATGTATAGATTAAATTTAAGATGGTAGTATCACCTTTACTCTGCTTATCATTACCCCCTTCTAAACTTCCTTCTGCTCTTATTTGTGTGTTTTAAAAATGGTTTATTGATAATCTATTTTTCTTCTATTTTTGGTATTAATATCATTCTCCCATTCCTTCCTACATCCCTTCCATAATCTTTAATTGTAAAAAGAATATATAGTCCATCAAAACTAATTTACACATTGATCATAGCTGAAAATGTATCTCATCCTGAAACTTTAGGTGGATTTTAATCCACTAACTCTTTGCCAAGAAATGGAAAGCACAATTTATTATTTGTATTTTGGAAATTTAGTCTTTGCATTAATCAGAGCTTTAAATGTTTGTCAACAGTGTTTTTCTTTATAGTACCATAGACAGTATACAAATTGTTCTTTTTATTCTTCTCACTTCACTCTGTACCAGTTCATATAAGTCATTTCAGATTTCTCTGAAACCATCCCCTTCATCATTTTTTTTTACTGAGCATTAAAAATTTGATTAGTTAGATGCAATCATTAATTTAGTCATTCCTCCAACTGATGGACTCCCTCTTAGTTTCTAGTTCTTTGTTTACAATGAAAAGTGTTGTCTATAAAAATTTTGCAAATAAATGTTCTTTTATTCTGAGTTTAACACCTATATTTTCTTGGTGATGCTAGATTACTATGAATCATGCAACACCATAATCTCATAACAATGAAAATTATCAATAACCCAAAGAGAAATGGGAAGACATATGGTGAGTTTGATCAGTTTGTAGAATGTTACTAGTAATAGCTTACAGAATAAAAGTGGTATAAAAGGCATTTAAAAATATGTATGACTGGAAATAGAGATGGCTAGTCATGCGGTGATAATGAGAAATATTATATGGATAGCCTAAAAGATATATTGGTACCCTCTAGTAATGAAAAGAATGAGAAGAGGAAAATCAAAAAGGGAAAAAAAGCTTTTTAATGGATGATTCATGGGAAACCATGGACAATAATTCATATTTATGTCATGAATTAATTGTGGAATTATATTGAAAGATATATCAGAGATCATCTAATCTGTCTCATTTAAATTATGAATCCTGTTTTCAAAATCTTCAACAAATAAAAGTCTATACTTTGCTTGAAGACCTCCAGTGATGGGGATCTACTACCTATAGAAGCAGCTCATTGCATTTTGAGGAAGCCCATCCTTTTTTAGGATGTTTTCCCGAGTTAAGATTAAAATTTGCTTTCCTATAGCTTCTTTTCATTGGTCATACTTCTGTGTTGAGCAAAGCAAGTTTAACCCCTTTGTATATAATAATCCTTCAAATTCTGAAACCCTTCTGTAATATCCTTCTCAGTTTTCTCTTCAGGTTTACAAAGATAAGAAGAGGTTTTAATTTACATCGGTAGAGACAAAGAATCCACACTGTTGAAATTATAGATTCACTAAAACAACAAAGGTATATGGTAGGGGGTGAGGAGAACCAAAATAAAATATAGAGAGATTACAAAGACTTTAAAGTAAGAGAGTTTAATCACAGGACCTTTGTTGATAATAATCAATCATCAATTACTTTTGAAGAAAGTCAATTTTTTTTTTGCTGTAAAAGTGTGTTTTTTTTGTCTTTTCTCTTCAAAGTGACAGTCATTTCTTAGAAAATTTAGCATTTGATTTCCTTATAGTTTAACTCCTAAAATTTTATTTTAATTAAGCATCCTGCTTTACAGCACAGTTTGAGTTATTTTAGCAACATCATCCCAAGGGTTTGTCCACTTCTAACTGACATCTTTTATACAAAACATTGCTTTGGGAATTCAAACAGAGTGCTCCATAAGAGGGGACTATTGTACTATTTCTGAATTCATGTCAGAAGTTAAGGTACCCAATATTCAATGGAATAATCTAAATGTCAATTTGACTGTAAACCTAAGATCAGAGAGGAGGAGTATGCTGTGAAATTGAATATATGAATTAGGAAGGAAATATTTAACATAATTATTGGAGATGAAATATATATTTATGGTAGACTGAGTAATAAGAATGGCAGTAGGAGACAATCAATATGGCAGAGTAAAGGCAGAGACTTACCAAAGCTTTCCCCCGAAACCACTCCAAATACCTTTAAATAATTACTCTAATCAAATTCTGGAGTGGCAGGACCCACAAAAAGACTGAGTGAAACAATTTTCCAGTTCAAGACAATTTGAAAGATTGGTGGGAAAGGTCTGCTGAACCAGGGTGAGAGAGAAGCACAGAACAAAGTGAGCCACAGCAAAGCAAACCAGCCTCAGATATCCAGGAGTAGGAAGCTCCTTTCTATATTCCTTAAAATATAGAAAGGAGCAAAGGGAAATGAATGACTGTGTGAGAAATCAAGAAACAATAAAAACAAAACAAAAAGAATGAAAATCTATAAGAAAATTTGAATTTCTCATTGGAAAAAGAACTAATTTGGAAAAAGGAACCAGGAAAGATAATTTAAAAATTATTGGACTATCTGAAAACCATGACCAAAATAGCTCCTAGACTTCATTATCAAGAAATTATCAAGAAAAACTGCCCTGATGTATTAGAAGCAGAGGTAAAATAGAAATTGAAAGAATATACTAATCATCTCCTGGAACAGATCCCAAAATGAAAACTGCCAGGAATATTATAGTCAAATTTCAGAGCTCCAAGGCAAAGAGAAAGTATTGCAAGCAGTCAGAAAGAGACAATTCAAAACTATGATGTAGTTACAGTCAGGATAACACAGGATTTAGTAGCTTTTATATTGAGGAATATGATATTCTGGAAGGCAAAAGAACTTGGATTACAACCAAGAATCAATCATCCAGCAAAACTGAATATACTCTTTCAGGGGAAAAGATGGACATCCAAAGAAATAAGGCCCTTTCAAACTTTCCTGATGAAATGACCAAAGTTGAACAGATAATTTGATCTTCAAATGGAAGATTCAAGTGAAGCATAAAAAGGTAAACAGGAAAAGCAAATTATAAAGGACTTAATGATGTTGAACTACTTATATTCCTACATGGGAAGATGATCCTTATAACTCATATGAACTTTCTCATTTATTAGGATAGTTAGGAATATATATATATATATATATATGTATGTATGTATGTATATATATATATGTATGTATGTATGTATATATATATATATGGACAAAGCACAGGTGGAAGTTGAATTTGAAGGGATAATATTTTAAAAAGATGGAGTTAATGGGTAAGAGAAGAATGTATTGAGAGAAAGGAAAAAGGGAGATAGAATGAGGTAAGTTATTTCACATTAAAAAAGGCAAGAAAAAGTTTTTGCAGTGAAGTGGAAGAGAAGGGAGGTGAGAAGGAGTGAGTAAACCTCACTCTCACTGAAATTGGTTCAGAGTCAATTGGGCATGGAAATCTATTTTACTCTAGAGGAAAGTAGGAGAGGAAAGGAATAGAAGAAAGAGGGAGGAAGAAGAGTAGTAGATGATAGGAAGGAGGGAAGATTGTGGGATGGGTTGTCAGATACAAAACACTTTTGAAGAGGGAATGAGTGAGAATAGAATAAAGGAGCTGTGGAGAATAGGATGGATGAAAATTCTATTGACAGCAATAACTGGAAGAAAATATAAAACAAAACTATCTCTGATAAAGACCTCATTTTTCAAACTGAGTCAAATTTATAAAAAAGATGAGCCATCCCCAAATGATAAATGATCAAAAGATATGAACAGTTTTCAGATGATGTTATTAATGTTAGCTATCTAAATCATTTTAAAAATATCTTAACTCACTATTGTCAGGAGAAATGTGGGTTGGAACAATTATGAGGTACTACATTGTATCTGTTGGATTGGTTGATGGACAGAAAGAGAAAATGACAAATGTATGAGGGGTTGTAGGAAAAATGAGATATTAATGCACTATTGGAGGAGTTGTGAAAGGATTCAACAATTCTGTAAGCAATTTGGAATTATGTCCAATTATAACCAAATTATGGTTATAAGACCATACTTACCTCTTGACCTAGAAATTCCACTACCAGGTGAAATGAGATGAAAAACAGGAAGGAAAGGGGTCTATATGTATAACAACACTTAGAGTAACTCTTTTCTGGTGGCAAAGAACTGGAAATTGGAGAATGGCTGAACAAATTGTGGTATGTGATTAAGTTATAAGAAATGATGAACAGGATGCTCTCAATAAAATACTCACATGAGCAGATGCAATGGGAAATGTACTATATACAAAGTAATAGTAATTTTGTAGGATGATCACCTGTAAATGATTTAGTTTTCTTAATAATGCTGTGATCCAAGAGAACTCTGAAGGACTTATGATAAAGAATACTATCCATTGCAAAGTCAGAGTTACTGGTGTCTGAATACAGATTAAAGTTGCTTTCTTTCACTTTCTTTCATTTTTCTTGAGGATTTTTTTTGGGGTGGAGGAGTTATATTTACTTCTATAACATGACTAACAGCATATATCAAATAACTTGCTTTCTCAATGAGGGGGATTTGGGTGGGAGGAAGGGAGATTTTCAGAACTCAAAGTTTTTTATTTTAAAGATTTCATTTATTTTGAGTTTTACAACCCCCCCCCAATCTTACTTCCATAGAACTCAGTGTTTTAAAAGTGAATGTTGAAACATGTTTTGCATGTAATCGGGGAAAAAATAAAATAAAAAATATTAAAAAGAATAGCAGTCATAAGACTGAAGTTGGGATCTGAGATGTGGTACTTAGTAATTATGTGATCCTGGGCTTATGAGGCAAGTTTGAGATTTCAAGAGTCAGAGATACTGTTAAATATACCATGTGGTAATTACAAGGTTTAATGAATAATATAAATCTTTGGGGAGATACTCATAAATAATAGCAATGGCAGGCATTTATATAATTTTCTCACTTGTTCCTCAAAATAACTTTGGGAGATAGGTGCTGTTATTCTCATTTTATAGCTGAGGAAGCAGCAACCAGAGATCAAGTTACTTGCCCAGGGTCACACTATTGGTAAGTGAATTTGAATTTAGGTCTTCCTGACTCTAGATTCATCCATTGAACCATCTAGCTACCTACATAATGGATAAATGAAACTTAAGTGATAGGAGATTTGTGAATTCTTTGGTCCACTTTCTTGGTCCACTTTCTGCTCCTAGCTTTTTTTTTTCTTCTGAGCAATGAGACTGCATACATAAACATTCCTGAAAGGTCATCCCTATTCAGAAAAATATCCATTTCAACCACTAGATAGTCCACAGAATTTCTGAAGTAGATAAAACGAGGCACTTTTACAGGTGCACCAGTCTAGGGTAAACAAGACTAAACACAGGAGTTGATATAATTGCTTTGGGATTAATAATTGCTCTCTCTTTTTTGGGGGAGAGGGGTTATGCTTAGTTTTACAACATAACTATTGCAGTAAATGTATTTCATGACTAGACTTTTTAATCTATATAAAATAACTTGCTTTCTCAGTGGTGGCAGTGGGGTGGGAGGAAGGGATAGAATTTGGAATGCAAGGTTTTGGAAGTGTATGTTGAAACTTGTTTTTGCATGTAACTGGGGTAAAACATAAAATAAAGTTAAATTAAATTAAAAATGGCTTTCAAGGTATTTTTCAGCTGCTTAGTTGAACTAGTCCATTTCATAGTTATTTAATTTTTTTTGGTAAGGCAATGGGGTTAAATGGCTTGCCCAAAGTCACATAGCTAGGTAATTATTAAGTGTCTGAGATCAAATTTGAACTCAGGTCCTTTTGACTCCAGGGCTGGTACTCTCCTCTGTGGCACCTAGCTGCCCTCAGGACAAGTTATTTGAATCAGATAATTATTATTAAGCATCTATTATATGTCAGACACTGTGACAAATACTGGTGATATAAAAGAAGTCAAAACAGTCCCTGTCCTCAAGCAATTTACAATCTAATGAGGCAGACAGCTTAAATACAAAACAAATACAAAGCAAGCAGGGAAAGCACTAGACTTAAAAAAAGATGTGATTTTAGTTGGACTTAAAGATTTAGCTTCTTTGTACCTCAATATCTTCATTTGTAAAGAAAGTATAATAATACTTGCTTTAATTCTCAAGACTGTTGAGCTACATTCAATGGATATGAGCTTTATTGTTGCATTGCTGACTTCTAAATGTGGATGTTCCCTCTAAGGATGCAGACCATGAACATGATTAATCCAGGTGTTTTAATCCTGGTAGCTTTGTCCATAGCATCTTATAAATCTTCCATAGGGAACTGTTCAATGAGTTGGAAGTCTTTCTCTAGATGGCATAATATTGTGTAGTTACCAATGGAACATATGGATTGTTTTCACTAAAATCATCTACCAGAAAACTGTTGGTAAAGAAAAGGGTCTGTTGCAAGGAGAAATGTGAGATTATTAAAAATACTATGTAATTTTCCAGAGGCAATTGGACCCTATTCCTTCTTTTTCTGTTCAATGATAGACCCAGTCCATTATCCATGAATAGTATCTGACCAAGATATTTAAATGTATACCCAACCCTAAGGGTTCTTGAGGAAAATAGATGGACAGTAAGCATTCTTTGTCTTCTTGATTTTTCCCCCCTTCTACTTCATAGGTTGAAATAACTTGACTCTCATTTAGAAAACTTTGCAGTATTTTGAGGCTTGATGCAATAAAAAAAACATCTGAAGAACCTCATCATCTGTAGATAATCCCTTTCCCACTTGGTTCTTGCAGAACAGATCCTGTTTGAGGGCAATAAGCACATTCGGTGAGCTTTTATCTCCTCATTTTGTTTATACATTGCTTGATATTTATAATCACAAAGGTATTATTTCATCTTTTTTGATGGATCTTGTATACTTTTGGCACTTGCATATGAATCATATTTTTTGGGAAGACAGCTTTTAAGGTGACTTTTCAGTCTGTTGAATTAAGTGCTTCTGGGTAGTTAAGAAATAATCACAGAGGAATATATTTTTTATACTTTTCAATCATTGTGTCTATAAAGAAGTGTCTGTTTTAGATTGTTTGCAAAAGACTGTTTTTTCCAGTACTTTCATTAAGGAACACTTAATTTACATGAATATTATTCTCATAAAATTCTTAAAAAGATGGGAACATTTCTAAAATGGGATCAGTAATTACTAATATTTTATTTATTTAATTTAAAAATATATTTTAATTAATTAGTTTTATTTAATTATCTTTTTGATAAAAATAAGGTCTGTGATTTCCCCTCACATCTCCAGTGTCTTCCCTTTGAAACTGAATCATTGATGACTTCAGACTTATTTTAACTACCTCATAGATCTTCTTTATTTTTACTTGATCCAGTTGCTCTTTCCATTTTGGTACTATTTCTACTTCATCATGTTAGTACTTTAGAGATTGTGATGCTAGAATCCAAGAATGGTAGCTCCACTGTACTGAGAATCAAATAATTTATTATGCAAATCTTTACAGATCTTTTCCATTTTTTGTTTATTGTTCTCTTTCCATTTCATTCTTTTTTTTTTTTTAGGTTTTTTTGTAAGGCAAACGGGGTTAAGTGGCTTGCCCAAGGCCACACAGCTAGGTAATTATTAAGTGTCTGAGACCACATTTGAACCCAGGTACTCCTGACTCCAGGGCTGGTGCTTTATCTACTATGTCACCTAGCCACCCCCTCCATTTCATTCTTAAATGTCACTGAGATAACTTTACCTAGTCAAATCTATCGAGCTATTATTATTATTTTTCCAAACTAAGTTTTACTCAAGAAATGATTGGGTGTAAAAGCTTTGCAATTTCTCACACTCATTTTGAAACATGGAGGTCTTGGGAAGGTCCTTAAACCTGTCTATATAATAATAATAGCCTACATTTATATACTTTTCACATATATTATCTAATTTAATTTTTACAACAATCTTGTGAAATAGGGAAAATCATAGACTCTCAGAGTTGGAAGGGACATATGAGGCCATTGAACCCAACCCCCTTCTTAATACATGACTATCCTCTTCTATAACATTTCTGACAAGTAGTTGTTCACTTGTCTAATAAGATCCTATGTGTAAAGCACTTTATAACAGCTAAGGTCTACATTTATAATGTAAGGGATCATTAAACCATTATTATTATTATTATTATTATACAGCTTTCACAAAATTACTTGTCTTCACTTTATATCTGATTCTTTGCCTATAAAACAAGGAGTCAGAGATGTTATGCTTATCAAAGGGAAGGATATAGAAATATTTCTGAGGTAGTTATCCATGTATTTCCCTCACTTTATCTTGAATAAACTATTCATTCACTCAGTGAGTTTGTTTTACATACCAATGAAGATTATCTTTTGAATTATGGGACAATTTCTCTTCTATTCAGGCTATTTTTTTATATTGTGCTTTGCCCTGCATATAGTAATTGAGTATCAAGGCAATTTTTTTCCTTCTAAGCTTAGATTTTATCAAACAATTGAGAAGCATTAATGAAACTCTATTAACCAGACATTATGCTAAGCCTTGGGGCTAAAACAAAAGTCTCCAACACTCCAGTGTTCCTGCCTTCAAGGAACTCACAATCTAATGGGGAAGATAAAAATGTGAAGATGGATACAGACTAAAGGGAAGGTGATCTCAGAAAGGAAGGCAGTAGTCATTCAGGGAAAGT
This sequence comes from Macrotis lagotis, assembly GCF_037893015.1. Taxonomy (NCBI): domain Eukaryota; kingdom Metazoa; phylum Chordata; class Mammalia; order Peramelemorphia; family Peramelidae; genus Macrotis; species Macrotis lagotis. Next base: position 256,350,286 of record NC_133658.1, on the reverse strand, counting down.
TCTATATAAGTTAAGATTTTAGCTGTGTCCCTAAGTGTGCCAAGGGAAATTAGAGACCAAGGTGAGCAGGGAGAATATTCCACTGATGGGAAACAGAGCAAAAATCATGGGGATGGCAGGTGGGGCTTTATGTGTGAGAATCAGAGAATAGAGAGAAGGATAAAACATAAGAAGTCTAGAAAATTGTGAGCCACTGGCGCAGCTAAGCCAAGCTATTCACCTTTCAAAGTGCTAAATTTTTGGAGCAATCAGTGAGATTTTTTTTTAGGTTTTTTTTTTGCAAGGCAATGGGGTTAAGTGACTTGCCCAAGGCCACACAGCTAGGTAATTATTAAGTGTCTGAGACCGGATTTGAACCCAGGTACTCCTGACTCCAGGGCTGGTGCTTTATCCACTACGCCACCTAGCTGCCCCAATCAGTGAGATTTTAATGGACAACATTATTCCACAAGAGCATTGTTGGGACCTTGGGCTGTAGACCTGCAGCTCTCATCATACAAATTGTCAGGTCTCTTCCAGATTTAGCTTCAATCACTTAGCTTCTGTTTGCCTCAGTTTCTTCCTCTATTAAATGGGAAAACAGTATGTATAATAGTTACCTTTCAGAGTCATAGTGAGTCCAAATGAAATTATGCATATAAAAACCTCTTTATAATACTGAAAGCTCTCTATAAATGATCACTATTATGATTAAAATCTGAAATATAATCAAATGAGATAATATTTATGATATTTCAAAAGTACTTTACAAACTGTAACATACTATACAAAGGTTAGTGACTATTGTTAATTATTACTATTACTATTAAAGACGTAGTATAGGTGATGAACTTCATGAGAATAGGGATTATGTCTTATTTAATTCTTGTATCTTGAGTGCCTAGTATAATAGGACCCTGCCACAGAGTGTGGGCACTTAAGTTTTTGTAGAGTGCATGCATGCATACTTAAAATACTTAGGGATACTATTTAATTGCTAAGAAAAAAAAGGTATTTGGTTGTATTATTCACATCAAAATAAAAAACCTTGTATAAAAAAAACTGTGTGCTTTCTCTTCATATTATATAAGAAGAGGCATGAAGATAAGAAGGAGCCTTGGTCTAAGGAGGTAGGGTGGTAGTCAGGAACTGTGAATAGTTACTATGGATTGAGGCATGATTCTGGGCAGTCTGCTCTATGTCACTGCATACCTGGGTCTCAGTTCTTTCATTTGTATTTTGGAGCATTTGAACTAGATCTTTATGGTATCCTTTATAAAATTCCATGACTCTCTGTAATCCAGAATTCTTATGAGCACATCCTGCATTGGAGAGGACCATACTATCTCTATACATTGGAGCATTTGAGCTAGATGATCTTTAAGGTATCCTTCAATTATCAAATTCTTTAGTAAACACTCAATATTGAAGAACTCATGGAATCAGGGGATTTTAGAACTGGAAGGAAACTTGGACTATAAAACATGGAATTATAGAGCCAGATGGCATCATATAATATAGAGCATATTTTCACATTTCTAAGAATGGACTCATCTTTTGCCATATTCTCTTCTTGTTATCCAAATTTTAACATTCCCTTGGTTATGTCCTAAAATACTGTAAAAGAACCCATCAGGATTATAAAAGAATCGTTTAGATCTGATCAACCAAAGCATGGAATATTTCCTCAATTTCTTTTACAGGTTGGTACAAAGATGAAAGCTTTTATTTTCTTTCCCAAAGAGTCCCATATAAATGTCCAGGTAGACAACTGTTCAGAGACAGTTATTGGATTTACCATGAAAGAAGGAATAGCAAATACAGGAATTAATTGGAGGAGATAACATTCCTATTCTGGAATTAAGGTTTTTGACACTAAATTTTCCAGTTGGAGTTGGTCTCTGGATTGGTGTGGGTGTTTTGAAACTGATTCTGAATCCTGGAGGAGACAGCTGAATAGGAATACCACAAGAATGAGTGTGCCTTCAAATTCATTATTAGTTGCAAAAGAAGGCTGGGGAATTTAAGCACAATTAACTGTCCTATATTTTCTCCTTGACTACCCAACTCTTAAATTACTCAATATATTCTCATCATTTTGTGATTATGATTCTGAAACTACTAAGGTCATAGTAAATATTCAATATTGAAGACATCATGGAATCATGGACTTTTAGAACTAGAACTATGTTAGAAAACATAGAATTACAGAATCAAAAGAAAACAAAAGAGCATAGATTGCCAGAACTGGAAATGATCTTAGAACAAACAATATCAGACCTGGAAGGAAACTTAGACTATTGAATGTTAGAATATTGAAATCAATTTTTCCAACTTCCTCATTTTATAGATAAAGAAACAGATCCAGGAAAGCTAATTGGCTTCTCTAAAGTCATAGAATCACAAAATCAAAGAATGTGAGAACTGGAAGGAACATCAGAAGTTAACCAGTCTAATCCATCCCTATAAGTCTCAGACTTTAGTGGTAGAACCAGACACAGGGTGATATAGTGGAAAGAGTATTTTATTTGGAGTTTGGAGATATGGGTCCAATTTCTTGGGATTATCATTTATTACTTATGAGGCAGTTAGGTAGAATGGTGAATAAAGCACTGGATCTGAATTCAGGAAAATTTAAAGTTCAAATCCTGCCTCAGACACTTCCAGCTATGTGATCTTGGGAAAGTCACATAATCTGTCTGCCTCATTTTCCTCAACTGTAAAATAGAAATAATAATTGTACTTCCCAGGGGTGGCTAGCTGGTGTAGTGGATAAAGCACTGGTCCTGGAGTTAGGAGTACCTGGGTTCAAATCTGGTCTCAGACACTTAATAATTACCTAGCTGTGTGGCCTTGGGCAAGCCACTTAACCCTGTTTGCCTTGCAAAAAAACCTGAAAAAAAATAATCGTACTCCCCCCCCATATCCTGCTGTTTTGTTGAAATGATCAAATGAGATAATATTTATAAGGAATTAGTACAGTATCTGGTTCATAGTTGTTGCTATATAAATGCTTATTATTATTAGTGTCATCTTAGGCAAGTCACTTAATTTCTTTGGTACTTAATTTCCTCAACTGAAAAATATGGAAGCAAGACTTCATGCTAAGATTCCTTCCAGTTCTGTATATATAATCCTTTGACCAGATATAATCTCCAGATTCCTATTCTTCCCACTACACCATATTGTTTTCCATTAGAAAACATTTTAGGGATTTGAGTTTCTTTTGAAATTCACAACTCATTTGATCACTATATGTATCAGCAGAATAATTATAGGGTAGGGATTATAGCATAATAGAATAAGAATATATAGAATATAGAAAGGAAAATTTATCAATAGAAATAAACTATTTTAGATGACCTCTTATAGACTATGATCACTGCACTCTATCCTATATCTGAAAGAGAACAATTTGTATAGCTTGTCACATATACACAATTGTTCAGAAATGTCTTTATTGCATCAAAATTTTATGGCTTTTTCATTATCTGAAGTTCATGCAATTGCCATTGTTATTACTTGAAACCAAGAGAAACAATAAAAATAATTAGATTTGTCCTTGGTTTTCATCACCAGTCAAAAGCTCGTTCTGGAAACTAATCTATAACTCATCCTATCCTAGGGATAGGGGAAGTAGGTGACTCAGTAGAGAGAACATTGGACTGGGAATCATGAAGACTCATCTTTCCAAGTTCAAATCTGGGCTCAGTGTGTGTGACCCTTGGCAAGCCATTTAATTCTGTTTGTCCTGGTTTCCTTATCTGTAAAGTGAGCTGGAAAAGGAAATGACTAACTATCCTAGTATCTTTGTCAAAAAATGAACTCCAAATGGCATCACAAAGAATTGGACACAACTAAACAACAGCAATTCTAAACAGAGAATGAATTATAGAAAGGCAATGTAGTATGGAAAATACAAGGCTGACCTTAAGATCAGGAAGACCTAGATTCAAATCCTCCTTCTGACATATGTCACATTACCATGGATGAATCTCTTAATCTCTCAGTGCTCTAGATTACTTTCTAAAGCCATAGGTTGTAGCAAAGGTGCAAATTGCATTGGGGGAAAAAATACTTCCCTGTGTGAGAAGTTCTCATTTCAATGGAATTACAAGTTTCATCCCTATCCCTATCCTAGAGATGTTCTTTTCTGATCCCAGAGCAGCCAATTAAGGGAGGAAGGTAAAAGAATGTGACTTTTGGGAGAATGGAAAAAAAAAACCTGGTCTGAATTTGTAAAAAAAGTCTGAATTACAGGATATTTGAAAAGAAATGTGAGGCTATTTACTCTCATGGTTCAAATAGTAACACAAACTAATAACTATCAAAAGGTAGCCAAGTAAAGAAGCAGCCAATACTTAGTACTTTAATGACTGACTAGGAATCATTTTTGTAATTGGTAATTCTTTTCATGAAAATGGATGTTGTGAGGTTTGAAAGCAGCTTGTTTTCTTAAACAAGCTATCCATTACTCCCACAACCTTCCTTATACTATTAATTTTCTTAGTATATTTTCCCTCATACTCACTGTAACCATAAACTTTAGTTCAGAGCAAAATGATCATAAATTTCCAATTGCAATCTGAATCAAAGTGGTTCATTATATTGAAGAAAAGAGAGAATGGTTTATAATATGTCAGATTGGTTGGAAGTGAGGATGGGGAGGGAGAAAGAAAGAAGGAAGGAAGAGATGAGGGAAGAAAGAAGAAAAGAAAGAAGGGAAAAAAAGAAAAAAGAGTAAGAAGGAAGCAAGAAAGTGGGGAAGGAGATTAGAAGAAAGAAAGAAAAAGAAGCAATTTTTAAGATTCTACTGTGATTTTTGTATTGGTTAAGTGTTTTATAACAATCCTGGGAGATAGATACTATTATTATTCTCATTTTATAGTTGAAGAAACTGAGTCAAACATAGGTTAACTGACTTGACTAGGGTAACACAGCTAGTAAATGTCTGAGGGCAAATATGAATTCAGATCTTCCTGACTTCAGGTCAAGCACTCTAATCCATTGTGCCACAAAGATGAATTGATGCAAGCTGGATAATTGACTCCTTTTAGTCATGCCCAGTTCTATAACTATCATCCTCTACTTTCCTTTGCAAAGTTAGTCAAAATGGTCATAGTGACTTTTATTATTATATACTTTCTTTTGATGCGTTTTATTTTTGTTTATTTTTTTTTGGTGAGGTGATAGGGTTAAGTAACTTGCCCAGTGTCACATAGCTAGTAAATATCAAGTGTCTGAGACCATATTTGAACTCAGTATTGCCTTATACTTTCAAATAAATCACATTCTTCCATAAGCAGGCAGGAGGATGAAGATGCTAGGGTACAAGGGAATAAACTCAGGTCTAGTGCTTGGCAGACCTGGACTTTGCTTTTAATTCTTCTGTCAATTCACTGTGTATGCTTCTCTTGGAGCCTTAGATCATTCATCTATAAAATGGCAGAGGACAGGGTTAGATCAGAACAAAGATTCTTAGCTTGAGGTGAAATGACTTTCCAATGGATAGATTTTAGAGGGTCAGTTAACTAAGATGGAAAGAAAAAAATACCTTTTTATTTCAATGAAATAAATTTCCCGTGTATACTTTAAGTGTTTTATTTTATGTATTGAAAAACATTCCCTTCAAAGTACTACCAGATTGCCCCGAAAGACCAGCAATATTTAAAAAAGCTAAGAATCCGTTTTCTGCCCTACCCCTAAAGTCTCTTCCAATGCTAAAAGTTCTGCAACTATATGAGTAATCTCTCCCTTCAATAAATGATCAGAGAGGGCTACTGCATTTTCTGAATCTTGGCCAGAATTTGCCAATAAAGTTTTTGTTTTGTTTTTAAAAACTGATTTCATGAATCAACTTGGGCAAAGAATTGAAATTTTTTTGTGAGAAGCCATTCATCAAAAGATTTAAAGTATTACTCTACTTGTTTCAGTCATTTCTGACTCTGCGATTCCATTTTATTTATTTATTTATTTTTGGCAAAGATACTGCTCCTTGTACTGATGAGGAAACTCAAGCAAAAAAGGTGGAGTGACTTGTCCAGGATAACATAATAGTAAGTGTCTGAGGATGGAACTGAATTTGAGTCTTCCTGACTCCAGGCCTATGCTCTAGCCACTGTACCATCTGTCTGGCAAAGTATAGCTATATATTTGCCAACAAATCTAAATTGAACAATTTTATTTATCATTAAGCTTGTTATCCCTATCCTCACATGAACTGAATGACATTGCTCTCCTTTATCTAGCCCAAGCCATGATATTGCTACTTACAAATATAAAATATACATTTCTGAAAAAAAAAGCCTTATGTGGCAGTGCTTCTAAATCTGCTTAAGTATGTGATGGCTGAACCCTAAACATTGCAGAAGAAAGCATGATCAAGGACAGCAAATGGAGTCCCAATACATTGCTATTTTGTTTTTCACAGAGAAACCTTGTATAGGCTGTTATTTATCACCAGGACAACAACCTACCATTACATCATGGTCCTGGGGAAGATGTTGCAAAAATATCATTTCCCCTGAAGGACAGTTTCTTACAGAAGTGTCAATCTTTGTTGACCCAACCCTTAAATTCAAAATCCCTGACAGAATGGTAGAGGGACTAGAGGGAGTATCATCTTGGAGAGTGCATTGGTGCAGAAGAAACTGACAGGCTACAGGATGAGTTCTCTATTTATCCACCCTTCGATGATGATAGCGTTATGAAAGGGCCAGTAGACATAACAATACTCAGATCCACTGGTGATGTTCCTAGAATAGTGCAGCTTGAGGGACTAGGCCCAATATTTAGGATTCAGCTCCCATAGGTATTTTCCCTCAGATGCTTGGCTGAAGACAAGCTGTTCCCAGATGAAAAAGGGAAATGGTTGAATCAAGCCATTGCCCCATCAGTCACATTGGTCTATGAGTAGAGAGTGCATCTCCCCTTGTTGTTGAAGGGCATTTATTTTGGAATTCAGTCTCCTCAGTTCAAGTCAGAGACATTAGCAGAGAACCATGGAATACCTTATTTGGATGGGATGTCTGGGGCTATCTAGTCCAACATTGAATCACTGGATCATAGATCTAAATTAGGGAGGGGTCTTAGGGACCATCTTGTCCTAATTCTTTCATTTAGTTGGCAGTATGGTTTGGAAACTTTGGAGTTAAAAACATGGGTTTTAATTCTTCATCTGACATAACTGCTACCTGTGCAGTCTTAAGCAAGACAAGGTTCTCAAGAGTTTAACTTTCCTGGACCTCAATTTTTTCATCTATAAATTGAGAGAGTTGGATTATATGGCCTTGGAGGTTCCTTTTGTTCCCTAAAATTATGATTCTATGATCCTATAGATAAGGAAGACCCTTAACATCCCCTATGTCATATAGGAGATTAAGTGATGGAGCAGGAATTTGAATCCAAGTATTCTGACTCCAGATGGAGTGTATTTTTTCCCCACTGTATCACCTCAAAAAAGTTATTGTAAGGAATGTAATTAGAAATCTTAAAGCACAATGGGAATAGAAATTCTTTGCTGTTATTGTCTTTATGAGAGGTAGAGTGGAATAACAAATAAAACATTGTTCTTGGTTGCAGGTAGAACTGGTCTGCCATTGCATGAATTCATTGCAAGCCTCTGAATAAGTCATTTAGCCTCAATGCTGAAAATAACTTCCAAAGAGTATAAATCTCAGACAAGTTGCCAATCTTCATCTTGGGAAAGAGTTTCTGTGCAGTGAGTTCTTATGTCAATGAAATCATAGATATTGACCATATATATTTATATATATATATATATATATATATTCAGATATATTGCTTACATATGTATATGGCATATGATTTTGACCTAGTTTAATTTGAGTTTGGGGGATTAAACTCAAATAAAAGTTTAGATCTAATCTACTAGATCTAAAAATACAGGGCTATCTTGAAGCACATTGGAATGTTTGGTGTTTCAGGAACCATACCTACTCTTTGACTTATACCATCATAGTAAGCTGTTTCAGTTATGATACTAAGGAAAAGTCTTCATTTGAATCAGAATGGCTCTGTTTGTATGTGATAGACTGAGCAAGTTGTATGAAAATTTATGCTACCTCCAATTGTAGCACTTCATAAATGAAAATTATATGACCATAGATTCACAGAATTTAAGTGATAGAAAGGTCATCTAGTTCAACTGTACTGAACAGTATTCTCTATAGCATATTCCACAAGTTATCATATAATCTTTTTTTTGAAAGAGAAACTTATCAATGTCCCTACTAAAATATGGTGCCCAGAACTGAAAAGTTGAAGGTTAATCTGAACAGGACATTGTATAGTAAGACTGTGACTTCTCTAGTTCTAGATGTCTTGCTTTTCTGAATACAACCCAAAGTCATAGTAGTTTTCTTGTCACTCCTAGAGAGAAAGAATGGAGCAATACTTAGAGTACTGAATCTGGAGTCTGCTTAGAGTTGTTTATGGATCCCACATCAGCCACTCTGTTAAATGAGGGGCCCTTGACAAGTCATAATCTCTCTAAACCTCATATAGAAAATCAGAGTAATACAAACTCTGACTTAACTGAGTTGTTTTGAGACTCCAAAGACATCATGCATATAGAATACTTGGCAAACCACAAAGTACTTTTCAACTCTTAGGGGCACTATGTAAATATTATCTATTATTCTATTTTATTGTTGACTCATATGGAGTTTGCAGTCCACTAAAACTTCAAAAGATTTTTCAGACAAATTATTATCTTCCCATACCTCCCTGAACTGGGATTTTTGAAGATTAATTTTTTTTAATCCAAGTACAAGAATTTTCCTGTATCATATAATTCCATTTAGCCATATGACCTGGTAAGATCTCATTCACTCTTGACCTTGCCAAAGATATATTTACTTTCTACCTTAGTTTTTGTTGTGTAAAAATTTGATGAACATACCATATATACTTTTATCCAAATCATGGATAAATATATTTACAATACAGATTCCTGGTGACTTCTCCAATATGGGTTGTCTTCCAAATAGCCATGAAAACACTATATTGCATATCCCACATTTCTTCATTTTCCTACCAAAATAACAGCTTGAGAGATTTTTATCAAAAAATCTAAAACTAGACATATAGCATTACCTTGACTAACTAGTTTCTGTACCAAGTCTTTCTGAATGGTCAATAACCTTCAGCGGACTAGAAAAGGACCCTGAAAATAAGTCTGAGAAGATAGTTCCTTTTTTTCAACTTACATTCTCAAGTCACAATCCATTAATAAGGAAATGCATTAAGTGAAACATAAAACGGGAAAATGGAAAAGATTGGACTTGTTAGGTAAAATCTGTTACATGAATCACCCATCTACTCTCAGGAGCAAACCAGAGCTTATTGCCACCCTAAAGCCAATTATGTTAGTGTGGCATCATTTGTTCTTGGTGAAGCCATGTTGGTTCTTTATGATCACCACTTATTCTAAGTGCTCACTAATTATCTCTTTAATAATGTGTTCTAGACTTTTTACCAGGAATCAAAATCAAGCTTACTAATCTATAGACTGCAGATTCCATTTTCTCATTTTTTTAAAATCAGGATAAATTTTTTCTCTAACTTGGTGACATCTCTCCAATTCTCTATGATTCTTCAAACATGCCACTACTGGCAGTGGTTCTGTAATCTCACCTGCCAGCACCCTCACAACAAGGGAATGTATTTTAGCTGGGACATATGAATACTCATCAAAAGCAGATCTGTCCTATCCTTCCATCAACCTGTTCATCTTAGTTAACAATTCCCAATTAGTCATGTTTTTGTTGTTTTGATCTTTCAAGTCTTCTTGGCAGACAAAACAGAAGCAAAGTAAGGGTTAAGTGGCTCAGTCCAATCATTTATTATTACTCCATCTCTATTATGTATTTTCTTTGTTTCATCCAACCTGAGCAGTGGTTCCTATTTCTCCTTTAATTCTTCCCTTTTCTACAATATAATTATAACACCACTTTTTTGTTTTGTTTTTTCTTTCCTTTAACATTCATGATACATATTCACCCTGTTACCTGTTTTTACTTCTATCTTCTACTCATATCTTTTAAAAATCTAATTTGGTTGTTGAGTTACCTATGGATCCACATCAGTCCCTGTTCTTCCTTATGGAATTATTTCTTTGTGTCTTCATATTTTATTCTTAAAAAATTCCATTTTGGTTGATTTCCTCTGCAGAATTATAAGATCCTGTGATCTTACCTAGACTTTTTTGGAACTCTTTTAAATCTGATATGCCGCTCTCTTCTCTCAAAAAAAAAAAACCAGAATATATGATGAAATGGGAAAGTAATAACTCATACTTGTCCAATGTTTTAAGATTTACAAAACCGGGGTAGCTAGGTGGTATAGTGGATAAAGCACCAGCCCTGGAGCCAGGAGTACCTGGGTTCAAATCCGGTCTCAGACACTTAATAATTACCTAGCTGTGTGGCCTTGGGCAAGTCACTTAACCCCGTTTGCCTTGCAAAAACTAAAAAAAAAAAGATTTACAAAACCCATTCCTCAACTCAAACCTGTGAGATAAACAATAAAAGTATTTCCCCCATTTTACAAATGAGGAAATGAAGGCTCAGAATACCAGAGTAATTTGCTCAGGTTGTATGTTAGCTTAGTGTCTGAGCTAACACTAGAACTCAGGGACTGAAGGATTGAAAGGATTGAAATCCTTTCAGGGATTTCAACTATTCATTTTGTAAATAATATATAATTCCCTATTTGTATACACCAGTTGATTTCTTGTCTGTATTTCCACCAGTAGAATACAGTGAAAGATCAAGGAAATCAGACAAAGGTTGTGAAATGGCAATCCATGAGCGCTAGGGATATTTGTATTCATTACATTTGGGGTGGGGTCCAAATCAGATCTTTAAATGTGATAAAAGTAGTTAAATATTTCAGGCATGGAAACACTCTTATAATATAAACCCGTAATAATAAAGGAGTTTTAAAGGGTGGGGTGGAGTGGGGAAAGAAGATTACAAATTTATGTAGTACTCTAGAATAGTCAGTATATTAATTCACTAATTGGTCACAATTTTCTTAGGAGATCCTTTATGGAAAATATAACTAAGTAAAGTATTCCTTCCAAGTATTTACTATAGGATTGCCTTTAACAGGAAATATTAGAAATTTTTAAAAATACAGTCCCTTTCTAAAAGAATTGACAATGATTATCCTTAGCAGAGGTAATAATCAGATGAAAAAATAAATCTTTGAAGGAACTACAAAAATGCATGTATTTGAGGAGCTTAAATGTGAGGCAGGTGGCAAGAAGCTCTGGTTTGCTCCTGAGAATGGATAGGTGGTTCATGTAACAGATTTCACCAAACAAGTCCAACATACCTTTTCTGTTTTATGTTTCAGTTGATGCATTTCCTTACTAATTGATTATGACTGAGAATATAAGTTGAAAAGAAAAGGAACTATCTTCTCAGACTTATTTTCAGGGTCCTTTTCTAGTCTACTGAAGGTCATTGACTATACAGAAAGACTTGCTATAGAATTCACCATCTGTTTTATACCAAAACTGAAACATAACTATTGTAGCATCAGTCAAAAGGATGTTAAATGAATAAATGTTGCTCCCTAGTTCAGGAAATTCTTCTATTAACACATTAAAGTTTGTTCCTTTTAATAGAGAATTTAAATAGGTGGCAATGACATTTCAAAAGAGATATTTGCCAGCTTCTTCAATGGCTGGAGAATTACAGAGTAAATTTTTCCATTTTGGAAAAAAAAATCCCACAACAGACAAAGTTTAAAGCAAAATGGATGTTGTTATTATTCAGTGGTGTCTCCTCAGTGTCTCTGTATCCTAAGTGGCCCATGTCATAACATCTTTAGTTCACATGCTTTCTTTCAATGTAAAAATAAACATATTCAGAACTTCCTCAAGAAAAGTCTTCCAGGGGAGACTGAGGGAACACACACGTCAGTGAGCTGGTAGCTCAGAGATAATTAGAACTGTGATTTCTCCATAAGGAAAGTCAAGAATAATTGGTAACCCAATAGGGGAAAAAAGAGGCCTCATATATCAAATATGGGACCTTATTTTAATTATCAAATTCTAGTTGATCTTAATTTGGATAATTCTGGATTTTTTTCATGGAAATATAATTATTTTCTGAAGCTTAAATAGCCTTTGCCCCCAAAGCTAAAATCCTACATTTGCTTTCATTATCTCAGAAGTCATCTATAATCAATTTCAAATAGAAGTTAAGAGTTTCCTTTTATAGCTTAGTTGCTTCTAGTCATAAATAAATGGAAGTTGAAAGATATCTCGAAAATATAAGGAATAATGTTTCTTTTGTTTAGTGCTTTGTGCTTTACAAAATCCTTTCACATTCATCATTTATTTTGAAATTCACAGTGATCTTGAGTTAAACAAAAGGGTATGGTGTAGAGGAAGGAACCTTAGACTTCCAAGAAGAGCTGTCTACATTCAGTTCTCTGCTCTACCTCTTCCTATAAGTCATTTTAGTGACGGGACCTTCAGTTGCCTCAATGATCCAATGAAGAGGCTATTACTTATACCTTAATATGAGGAAAATATTTTGAAAAAATGCAAAGCACTTAGATGAGTGTTATCTGTTTGTATCAGGAGGGGAGATTATTAGGAAATTCCTGATTAATTGAGTCCTCTTGAGCCACCTAATGGAATTGTAAAGCATGGACCTTTTTCAGAAAAGGAGCAACTCCCACGCTGAGCTTTGACTCTATGGGAAGTTCCCCTTTCTGACAAAGGTTCATACCCTGTAATTTCATCAAGTGGACTGAGGGACTCAGCTGACCAGGGTTTACCTTGATTGATCCTATATTAATTATTGTCATTGTTACTGTTTTTCTTGGACGGAAAGATACAAGTGAGAGAGAAGATGCAATTTGGCCAAGGATACACAGCTCTTGGTGTGTCTGGGCTGCAACACAAAAGTTGTGTTCATTCATTGTGCTGTCTAACATCATTTGGGGTTTTCTTGGTAAACCTTCTCCAGCTCATTTTACAGGAGAGGAAGCTGAGACAAGCAAAGTTAAGTGACTTGCCCAGTGTCACAGAGCTAATAAGTGTTTGAGGATAGATTTGAACTCAAGCAGATGAATCGTCTTAATTCTAGGCTTGCCCCTACAACTCAAACATATATCTTCATTCTTAGTCCAGGGCTCTTTCCATTATTGAAAAACCTAATGCTTATATAAAAACTGAAAAGGTAATATGACTTTATCCAGTCCCCACTTTGAACAGAATACAACACTACAGAGATTCGAAATTGACCTATATACACAAATTAGTTTAAGAGAGAACCAAAAGAAATCCTTAAAACATTGGATCCTCAAATCATTTTGGAAAACTGCCAGTTAATGTCCAGTTATTTGATTATAATGATAATTCATGATTATGAAGGACCTTGAGTTTATCCCATATTAAGGTCAATTGAAGGATCTGGAGATGTTTAGGTTAGAGAAGGAAAGACATAGGGATGACATGTAGATGTCTCTAAGTAGGTAAAGAGCTATCATAAGGGTAGATGTACAAGGATAGACCACAGAACCTGGAGAAAGAAAATGCTGAGTTTAAATGATAAGGTCTGTCTTGGAAAGAAATATATTCCCACTCTCCTATCCCACTTTTAAAGGAAAAAGGAGAACAATTTCTTGATAGTTTATCAGAGACAGGATTCTTGATCAGATTCAAATTGAACTAAATGGTCTCTAGGTTGCTTCCTACCCTGTAAATGGAAAAATAAGTGGTTGACAGAATCCAACTTATTTTTGTTTGTATGTAGACCATGGCATAATTAAAGTGGCTCTGAAAAAAGACCTTTAAGAAGAATGCTTGGTTTGCCCCCATTTGATTTTATCTTCACTGATTTGGGATTTCTCATTTTGAAATGGAGCAGATGAAAGGGAAGGCATTTTAGTCTGAGATCTAGCTGTTCACAACTAGGTAAAACACTGGATCCATTGACAAATTTTTTTTTCTTTTCTAGCTCTATGTTTTGTTATCATGCAGACATGCAGACATCCTTTAGCTGTTTTTTCTCTTTATATATTTATTTCTTTATAGGCATTAAGTATAAATTGAATATAACAAACCATACCAATTTTTCCCCACAGTCAACCAATTAGATTCTTCAAACTCACAAGGGGAAAGTAGCAGCACAAAATGAGCTCTCCTATAAGTACCTGGCAACTCTAAAGCATTCATCATTAGAGCTAGTGAGTCAGCTAATAAGAATTTATTAAACACTTTATTTCAAACTTTGTGTTAAGATACAAAAAATGGCAAAACATGGACCTGACCTCAAGATCAGAAGTTCACGTGCAATAACTATGTATAGTGTAAATGGAAGGCAATCTTAAAGGGAAAGAATGAGCAGGGATGGGGGTTTCTGGGAAAGTTCTCCCATAAAAAAGGTAGAACTTGAGCTGAGACCCTGAAAGTGTTGTGGGAGGGAAAAATTAGGTAAGATATATAGATACCCAAATTAAACAGTAAGCATAACTAAGTATTCATTATATACTATAATAGGTAATACTTAAATAACATTAATTAGTTTGCAAATGTTTATGGATGATCTTGATATGTGAAAAAATAAGTTCAATCCTTATTACTCATGTACCATTGCTCATTCATTTTTTCACACTTTATTTAATCATTCAAGAGCTCTGATCACAGTTTATACCTTTGAAAGAACATTCATGATGGATATGTATACTCATTGAATCAAACTTGGGCTCAGAGAGACAGAAGCAGCACAAGTATTGATCCACTAAGATCATATTTTATATACTTGCCCTTAAAAAAAACTCTTTAGGGGGCAGTTAGGTGGCACAGTGGATAAAGCACCAGCCCTGGAGTCAGGAGTACCTGGGTTCAATCCCGGTCTCAGACACTTAGTAATTACCTAGCTGTGTGGCCTTGGGCAAGCCACTTAACTCCATTTGCCTTGCAAAAACCTAAAAAAAAAAAAGAAAATCTCTTTAGGACTAACAGACTGCCTTCTGGGTGGGGGAGGGAAGGAAGATTAGGGGAAAAACTGTAAAACTCAAAGTAAATAAAATCTTTTAAAAAATCTCTTTAGAAAATGATATTATAATTATAATATTAGGGTTATTAGGGAGCTCATCAGTAACCTCTGGGAAACAATTTTGGTATTATATCCAGTAGAAAACAAAATTATCGAGGGTTAATGAGGAAAAAGTGGTAAAAGCAGGTACAGAAGTCTGACAATGGATAAAAAGAGGAAAATGAGAAGGTAACTAGAGAAATCAGCAGGATCACTGGAAGGTTTGTCGCAACAGACTAGATTTATACATCCTTATAGGCAGAAGGGAAGGACTGTAGAAAAGAGGGATTTATGGATTTTTTTAGGGTTTTTTTTGCAAGGCAAATGGGGTTAAGTGGCTTGCTCAAGGCCACACAGCTAGGTAATTACTAAGTGTCTGAGACCGGATTTGAACCCAGGTACTCCTGACTCCAGGGCTGGTGCTTTATCCACTGTGCCACCTAGCCACCCCGGATTTATGGGTTTAAAAATTGTGATGGTCGTAGAAACTTTAAAAAGGGCTAAGAAGCTGACCTGTAATTTTATTGGTGTAAGGCAGTACTTAGTTACTCCTGTACCAGCATAGATGAGTATTCTACTTTTCTTCAATTTAAGAGTTTGAGTTGCTGAGGTTAAGTCATTTGCCTAGTGTTACACAACTAGTATCTGTCTGAGAGAAATTATTATTTATCTTATATCAATAATGAATTATTGATTCAGGACCAATTTTTTTCAGAAATCTGTAGGTTGTTCAGTGGCTTAAGAACTTTGTTGATGGACAAGATTGCCTAAATTCTCTGGGATACATGATTTTAGATCTAAGTTAGGAGACCCCACTCAACTAGAGAACCTTACAAAGAATTTAATCTAAGGTGAATTTCAGTCCATTGTGTTTCACTCAGTCATGTCTGAGTAGAGGTGGACCCCTTTTGTCTAGATTGTCTTAGGTTAGGATAGGCTGAATAAGAAATGTCTCTTTGTTCAAAAGTGTGTGACCAGAGTCAAATCCTGTAGTGCCTCATTAGAATCTTAATTTAATATTTATTCTTTTCATTGTTAACCAATAAGAATTGATTGCCACTATCAGAAACATCCATTCTTCCAAAGGCCTATAAGTATTGAATGGGTTCCATTAGTTTTTTTTTGGCATTTGAGAATGCCCTTGACCCCTTTTATTAATAAAATAATTAAATACCAGAAACTATTTTTTTTGAATTTTTTACATATCACATGTCTGAGATGGGACTTAAATCAAAGTCTTCTGTTTCTTAGAATTCTATTATACCATCTTACCTCTTAGAGACTTGAAATACATGTGATCAAATTCAATAAATCTCTAAATTCTTTAAAATGTAATCTCCATCTTTATCTCTAATTCATTAGTTTTTGTTTAATGCTGAAATTGATACTTTCTTACTGAATTAAAATTCATAATACTGAAACCTGAGCCAGTATAGGAAACCCAGAGTTCTATCCAATTCTGTCCAATAGTTCCATCTATTCTGTCTCAGAATTCCCAGTAAAATAGAAAGAATCTTGGTGTGGATGGGAAGGGATTCTAACCCGGCTAGAGGAGCCTGGGTTCTTTTTCAGAATCACAATCCACTATCATACTCTGAATAGAATTCTATGGTCTGCGCTCTTCCACCCCACCAAATTATGTGAAAGAGTCTAATTTATTGACCTGAAGGAATTACTTTGGGAATGATTATGGTGTTGGTCAGACAAATAGATCAGAAAGCTCACAAACATTATTCTGGCCCAGTTTCTGAATCAAAAGCAAACATTAGTTCCTTTGCTTCAATTCTAAAGGGCTAAATTGAAATGTTACATTTTCATTTGTGACTGACAATGAAAAAACACCCAACAACTCTTTCAGTGGCTCTTATTCTAAATGACTCTGGGTTGCTAGGTATATCTTGGAGAGCTGTGTTCCCTTTTTGAGAAAAAATTCTTGTTGGATCCTACACTATGTAAGTCATTTCATAACTAGATGCTGTCTTATCAAAAGTACTTTTGGGAAATATAAGTGACAGTGATGGTGTTAGGGAAGATATCCATCAGGGACACTTAGGCACACTAATGGAATATTCAGAGTCTTGATGAACTTTGAGAGATGCTGAAGGGTCCTCTATGTCCTATCCCACCTCTTAAATTAGACTCTGCTTTTCAGAGAAGAGACTTTAGTGTTAGTATGGTGGGCTACACTTCCCTTAAAACAAACAAACAGCCATGTGATTGTGGTCATTAGAACCCAGATAATATAAAAGTCAGTATATCAAGGGGAATTTACATTCTAGTTGGTTGTACCTGCAGCCCACTGACAGGCTCAGAAGAGAGAAGTAAAGACTTGAGCCTTCAGGAAAGTATGAGTCCAAACAGCAAGAGATCAACTACTATTCAAAAAAGCAAGAGAGATATTTAGGCTCTTTTAAATTTTTTTTGTTCTTCTTTCTCATGGTATTTCCTTTTTGTTCTGATTCTTTTTTCATAACATGACTAATATGGAAATATGTTTGTACATGTACAAACTATATCAGATTACTTGTTGTCTTGGGGAGGGAGGGAGAAAAATGTGCAACAAAATCTTACAAAAAATGATCATTCAGATCTATCTTTCCATGTAAATAAAAACAAAATAAAGGCAATAAAGGAAAAATAGAAAAAAAGGTGGGAGATATATCTAATAGGCATAGCAGAGAGTCCCATCACTAAGAGGGTGATGCAGAAGAAAGAGTGTTGGATTTGGAGATATAAGAACTGCATTCAAAACTTGTTTCTGGTACTCACTACTTATAATATTAGGAAAATGAGCTTTAGTGTCCCTATCTGTCCAACTGAAGGTGGGGTAGTGGTAGATCTTTAAAGTCCATGCTAATTCTAATTTCTATCATATTAAATGACATCTAATAAAGACAGGGTAAATCAGGGTTGAGGAGGCAGGGAATGTACACCAGATTGTAGACTCAAAGACAAATAGTACTGAAATCCAAAACTTCTGTAAATAAACTGTGAGGATCTTGCTGGCACTTGCTGCCTCTCTTTTGACCTACAGAACTTCCACTGCAGCCACATTTCTCTTGTTCTATTTGATGAGCAGAAGGTTTGTCAATGAAGGGGACTGTGGATACCCTATCAATGACAAGAGATCTTTCCTACTAGCTTGAAATTTCCTACCATATTGCTTACTCCTTTGTGTTAAGACACTGAAGACCAGCTGTGAAAATGCACACATCATGTGGAAAGGTTGAGACATTAAGACATTATCTGTCATTCACATACAACATGAATTAATTTATCAGAAGAAGCTCAGCATCCAAGTGGAGTTCCATGAGAGTGGAACATGGGAAAAGTTGATTTTGATGTGGGACAGGTGAGTAGAAATGTCCAGTGAAGGAGGTGTTGGTCTTTCTGGAAGGGACAATATAGATTGTTAAGCAGTCTCAGGGCATAGCATGAGAATGCCCTGTCCTTGAAAAATGGTGCCAAAAAGAGGAAAGGATATCTCTAGGGGAGGGAGGATGCCAAAAGCCTGGAAGATAGTTACAATTTTCCAAGAAGCAGCATGACTTCCTCCTATTTATTTTTGTATAATTTTTCTACCAATTCTTAAAAAAATCATGATGGTGATAATTAGAACATAGGAAGGAAAAAAAAGAAGGGAAGGAAATACATATCTATTAAGCCCCTACTTTTTGCTGGGCATTATAATAAGAATTTTATAAAAATTATCTCATTTGAGCTTCATAACAACCCAGTGAGTAGGCACTATTATTGTCCCCACTTTTCAGTTGAGGAAAATGAAGGCAGACAGAAGTTAAGTGACTTGACTAGGAACACTCAGGGAGTGACTGAGGGCAGATTTGAACTCAGATATTCCTGATTCCAGTCTTAGAGCTCTATGCAGTAGGGAATAGTAGACCAATGTAATAGAATCTTGTGAAGCATATAATTTCTTTTTTAAAAAAATTAAGGAAAAAATCCAAAGATGAACTAATTTACCAGGAGAAAGTCATAGTTTCCAAGGGAAAAGGAAATTGATTTTCAGTGTCCAGAGCTTCCTTCTTCATGTCTGAAAGAGTACTGGATTTGGAGCCTGGGTTGGAATTCCAACGCAGTGACTTGCTGCCTATTTGACTTTGAGCAAATTATTAAATCTCATGAAATCTCTTCAGCTTTTTTCTCTCTAAAACAAAGGAGGTTGTTTGAATAGTGTCTGAGGCCCCTTACAGCTCTAAATGATCTCATGATCCTAAAACATTTTGGAGAGAAGTGACAATATAAAAATCAGTACCACCCACCTTCAACATAGATTCAGTTTGACAAAATTCAGCAATCATCTAGGCAGTATTATGCTGAGGAAACATAAAAATGGAATTCAATATCCTTACCCCCACCCCCACCCCAGTAAACCTCTAATCTAGTAGGGGGCAAGGTGGGAAATTTTGCATAAATACCTATGATACAAAGCAGAACAGAAGAGATGCAAACTAAAATACTGTGCAAAGTCCAAAGTTAGTTATCTTGACAAGGTAGAGTAAAATGTATTAAAACAAATATGCTGGAGAACAATTAGCATCTTATTTATAGGAGTCTCCCATTTATTCCCTTTGTACTTTTCTCTTCCACAAATCCTTAACCTACTTACTGCCTGAAGTCTTTTTATTGAACATTATTTGCAGAATGCAATTTATTTGGAGTGAGAGGAAATTTTGACTTTCTTCACATTTTAATCATGCTTAATATTTTATGACTTATTTTGGATCAAAACATCATTGTTAGAAAAAATAAAACTTTTCACTCAATAAGAAAATGCTATGAATTAATGAGTATCTGGTTTGATTTGATTTTTTTTTAAAAAAACTGAGTATCGGCAGATCAGGAGTTCATAAACATTATTCTAGTCCAATTTGTGGATCAAATGCAAATAGCAGCTCCTTTGCTACATTTCTAATGGATTACAATTGAAATGTTACATTTTCATTTTCTACTGACAATGAAAAAACACCCAGCAATATTCTGAGGCCAAAAATTATTGCTGGAGCCTATAAGTAAGTCATTTCATAACAGCTTTGTTCCTGGGATGCTGTCTTATCAAAAATACCCAGGATTCTATTGAAGTGAACTACTCTAATGAAAAAAAAAAGATTTGATGAGCAGGCACAGCTCCAAGCTATGTTGCTCTCCCCATTCTTCCACTGGTTCCATCAAGGGAAATAGCCAGGAGTATCAAGGTGGCCACAGATTACACTAATAGTCAAACAAAGTCACATTCATCTGGTGGAATGTTGGCTCTGTAGCCAAAAAAGGACACAATTTGTTGCTGTTTTGTGAAAACACAAAAGCACATTTCCTTTCATTTAATAGTACTGATATGAGCCATTAAAAATATAAGTGTAACTCAGGACAGGCACATGATGAAGATATACTAAGTGTCAAAAGCACTGGGTATGATCCTGCTTGCACTTTAAACAAAGACCAGCTTCCTTAGCAAGGCAATGGATAGAGCACTGGCCTTGGAGTCAAGAAGACAGGAGTTCCAATCCGGCTTCAGACACTTGACACTAGCTAGTTGTGGGATCTTGATTGCCTCATATCCAGGATCATCTCCAGTCATCCTGATTCATATTTGGCCATTGGACCCAGATGGCTCTGGAGGAGAAATTGAGGCTTGTGACTTAGTGCAGCACCTCCCTCACTCAAATTCAATTCATGTGCTTGTCATGGCATCACCTCCCTGATGTCATGGTCTTCTTTGATAATGAAGGACAAACAATAATCCTAGGAGCCTCTAGAGGGTAGGAAGACAAAGGCTGAAAAGTTGAACATATGTTTGCAAATATCTATAATACAAAAGGGAATATATAACTAAAAGGGAAAGATCTGGGAAAACTGAGAAATTTGAAAAGAGGCAGAAAATTTTCAAATGGGTGGGGTGTCAGAAGGGTTTCTAAAGTGGCAGTACATGAATTAGCCTTGAAAGAACCAGAGACTTTAGAAGATAAAGAGAGGAGATAGGGAAGGGATATACTCTAGGAGTAGGTGACTTTTAATAGCAAAGACAGAAATGTGAGACAATCTAAATAAAATGTAAAGATTTTAGACATAAAAACTGAGTCTGTTTAACACCTTAGAATTCTTGGATTCCAAAATCATCGTGTCTTTCCCAAAGTCATAATGTATCATCCCATATGTAAAGGGAAATATATCCCTAGTTGAGAGCCACCAACTCTCCAGATACAACACTTGCCAAAATAGGGAGCTTGACTAGAAGATAGGGAGGCAGATTTTCGACTGATATTTCAGAATAATCTAAATCAATGCTGTCTTCTACAAAGTAGCAATATTCAGTTCAGTGTTTAGAGCATTGGGTCTGGAATGAAGGAGACTCATCTTTATGATTTCAAAGTGTACAGACAATCACTAGTTGTATGACTCTTTTGCCTTGGTTTCCTTACCTATAAAATGAGCTGGAGAAGGAAATGGCAAACCACTCCAGGATCTTTGCTAAGAAATGGCAATTGTGACCCCAAATGGAGTCACTAAGAGTCAGAAAGAACAAAAAAATGATTCAACAACAACACGATTACCTTGGGAATCTGTACACTTTTTCCAATAATACTACCATTGCTCAAAAGCTCTGGAGGATGACACTTTGGGAATTACCTTTGGAGCCTGGAGCACATTCATTCTTTTTATCTTTACTGATTTGACATCTTCATTCTTTGAGGGAGGTTTTAATTTTTGGAAACAGTCAAAAATCATTTGAAGTCAAAGGCAACAAAGAAGGTAGGTGATTAAGTTGGGGATACCACTTATTAATGAAAGCAAATGTGTTACTGAAATAATAAGACTACCTTTCTTGAAATATAGAAGATTTCTAAGGAGTTCTAGAAATGATGGCATCCAAGGAATCATCAATGAAATAAGTGTATATTTCCTGTTGGAGGAAGGTTATGCTTTGTAGAGCACATTTCCTACTCAGAATCTAAATGTACAGACTCACAAGTAAGAGAAAACTGTGGAAAGATGAGGTACTGTCTTACTCCGAGTAAAAACAACAGGCTTTTGGCATCCTGCCTTGCCACGTTTACAATAGGTTCTCCCCAATTCCTCAGCTATTTATCACAAGCTGTTGAGCTGAGAAAATTATCATACTCAGTTTAGGAGAGTTTTTTCTCTCTCTGCCATTTTTTTTTTATTACTTTTTGTTTCTTTCTTTGCTACCCAAATTCTCCAGAATGCTTTTAATTCTGAAAAGACATTGAGGCTGTGTCATATGAGGAAAAACTAGGACCTTTTGAACTATTGGCTTACTTCTTTTCCAGACTACTTTGGCCACAGGCCTTGGTATCATCCATTAGTGGAAATATCCTAAGACCTGGCAGAGAGGCCTTTGCTTTTTTTTTAATTGACCAAATCAAATTACCAAATATTTATTGGCTAGATCTATGACTCTGGAGGAAAATGGACTAGAATTCATACTTATCAACAAATAAGGGCAGCAGATGAGGTGCTAAAGCTAAAAATTAAGTGTTTCGGTGATTGGTGTTTGCAATGTTCATTCCGGTAATGTTGGTAATTAAACTTTACTTTAATGAACTGCAGGTTAAAGAGTTTTCTGAGCTTGTGTTGAACATAAAAAAAAGCATTGATCCTCTGAGAAGAGCTGGAAAATTTTTCGGTCAATAAGAGTGTTTCTTGTTTTCAAGGATGTGTTAAGAGGAGGACAATGCTAATTTCAAGCTTCAAGGGTGTTCACTTAATGCAGAGGTCAGAAACAGGAGCTGAAATCTGTTGCTTATAATCCTGATTTCTCTGAAGCCTTGCTATAAAAACCAGACTGTAGGACTGACAGTCTAATAAGTGAAACTGGGTTAAAGGAAATAGAACCAAGCATTCCAATTTATAGCATCTCTGATTGGGGGGGGATGGGAAGAGAAGGGATTATTATCCTGTTAATATTTCCAGTAGTCAGATTCTTCAGAGATTTTTGATTTTTTTTGTGTTATGTGGGTTTGGTATCTTGGTACAGCCTTTAAGATCCCTTCCCAGAATAATCTTTTTAAATGCATAAAATAAAATTCATAAGATTACAAAAGAAACCAATCATACCGAAATAAGGTCATCAATAATTTTAAAAATTGCAAATCACAGACCTCAGATTGGGAAGCCCTAGATTTCAGTCTCATTTTTTACTGCCTTATGTGTTATTGAGAACCTTGTAATAAATAGCATGTTCAATCCCTCTGATGAGAGGTTATATGGTATAGTAGATGGAGAGCAGGCCTTGAAATCAGAAAAACTTGCATTCAAATCCCAGCTTTGACATATCTTGACTTGAGACTGTGGATAAGAACCCCTCTGCTCATTTCCTCCTCTTCATTAATATGAGAGAATTGAATCAGATGGCTTCTACAGTTCCTTCCAGATCTAAATCTATTATCCCATAGTCTTTCAATGCTTTAGATAAGTCTCTAAAACTCTTTAAAACAGAGGAGTTTTCAGCCTCATCAAGGAATTCTCAGTACCAATGAAATTACAGATTTATTCTTTATAACAGGTGTTTGGTGATAACACTGCTTTAGTTTTTGTCTGGCTCCAGAATTTGAACAAACTCTAAGAAGAAATAAGTCATAAATTAGGAGAAGCACACAGATCCATATATTCCTAGACCATGAAACTTAGGGGGTTTTAAGAAAAGATTTTTTGGAAACATTAGTAAGAATAGCTCCATTATTGCTTCATCATATCTCTCTTTCTCATAAAAATTTATATTTACATCTGCATATTTATATGTATACATATATATCTCTCAGTTTTTGACACATACATAAATACACACACACACACACACACACACACACACACACACATATATATGTATATACTAATATCTTTTACTCAAACACCAAGTATTACTTTTCTATTAAGATGGATACTCTCTTGTCTTCCACATATTCTTTTGGATGTATCCCACTAAACTAAGTAATTAAAGTATCCTTCCCCGACCTCTAAAGGAATAAAGTTTACCAGTGATTCTCCTTCACTTTTTTTTTAAACAAACTGGTCTATTTAATTTCCTAGCGAGTCATTTGGAACCCCTGAGAAGTTTTCCTTGCAACCACAATAAGATATTTACTGTATTTATCAGTGACATCAAACCTGCACGTCGATGTCACATTTCTCGAATTCCATCAGTAGATCAGACAAGCAGTCTCTGGAAAGAGGACATTACAGCCAGAAAGTTCAGAACAGACTGGCTTTGAGGGCCATTCCCATCCTATTTTCTGTCATGCACCCTGAGCCTTTGTTGTCTCTGCAATGCTGATAAATCAATCCATCAAAAAATTTCCTCAGTGAAACTCAATCAAGAAAGGTCATGTCAGCGGGAGAGGAACAGATTAAATTAGCATCAAATTAGACATGGAAAGTGAGTTCTGTCAAAATCATCACAGCGCTCAGCACAATTAGAATATGTTAATTATGCATTTCATTAAGGTAGTGCTCTTTGAATGTGAGATGAAATGTCACTGGTGTAGGCATCCGAAAAAAGGAAGATTGCCAGGCACAACTTTCTCTAGACAATGTGTGACACCTTCATTAACATCAAGAATCACAAGTCTGTCTTGACTTTTTCTGTAAAGTATTAAACCATTAACTATTTGCTGGCTCCCATCATTTGTGCTCATGTCCCTGTCCTCAGAGTGGGTCCCCTTGTGAGTGACTGGCTTTCTCTTTCCCAGCTATGGCCCTAGGGGTTGCTGGGAGTGCCCGGTGGGGACGGAAAAGGTGGCATTTTAATGAACCTTCTTGAGCTGCTCTGGGATCACGCCACAGCCTAAGGGTTGCAGAGATGCCAAGAAGGCTGCGATGGGAGAGAAATGAGGGGTGAGGATTACAGAAGGAGGAAGGAGGGGCGGAGGAGGGAGGGCCTTTGCCTTCTTCTTGGGGATGAAAGATATAATCAACTTAATGGGGCACAAATCAGATTTACAAACTTGCATATGACAAACTCTAATTTTGTGAATTATTTTGCGGCATACATGGTACACCTCTGAATCATGGGAAATGAGCTGTTTTCAAAGTGTGAAGTAGTCCCTCAGAAAGTTCAGGGTAGGGTGGAGGAGGTGCGTAACTTGGTAAAATGCAAATTGGATGCTCTAGGTAGGATGTGTTGGGATTTACACAACCCCCTCCATCAGATTTCTTGGCACATCATTCTCAAAGGCTACCAGATGTCTCAGGAAACTAGCAGTGGGTCACAGAACTCCTCCATGAATCTAGCATCTCCCCTTAGTAGTGGTCAAGTGTATCTTAATTCTTATGGGCTTCCCAGTAGCCAGAGGAGAGTACCTAATGAGGTTCAAAGAATGCTTGGAAGACATTTCCTTTTCCTAGGGAAAAAAAATCTTTCCTGTTCCCCCCCCCCCCAATTCAGTCAAAGGTCCAATTTCAGTAATGTAATGAAGATACCATGCCTCCCTTCAACACTGAAAATAAATGACTTTCTTTGAAATGATTGACAGCTAATCTCCTCCATATATGAAAGGCCAAGTCCTAAGCAATTCATACAATCTCAGACTTGGAAAGGCTGTCACAGTCTCCATTCCAACCCATCATTGGATAAGAACCTCCTCTCTAAATTCCATGACAATGGTCATCCAACGCACAATATAATGGATGATGATGGAAAAGGAAATCACTGCCTTCTGAAGCAGTCCTGAAGCAGTTGTGGACAGTTGATGGTATTAGGAAGTTTGTGGTTATGTTTAACAGTGTAATGAACTGACATAGGAGATTGTTAAGTGAAAGCAGGATGACCTCTAGTTGGGAAATTTCTTATTCAGATACAGGTTAGACTTGTTAAACTCTATGATTCCTCTATCAACCCTGAAATTCTGCTTCTGTATGCCTGAATTAAAATCAAACTCTGGAGCTTTTGCTACAAAAGAACAAGTGTATTTCCTTTTACCCATGAATTTCACATGTATGCTATAATCACCCATCAAAAGAGCAAGGAAAGTATTCTTTCTAACCATGGAAACTGGTAATGGTCAACAAATATAAGACTGTTTGCATCAAAATTATTTGACAAATATTTATGTCTTTATATTTAAGACATTAAGCCATGTGGAAACACATATACAGACACAAACACATACACATCACATAAGGGTTTCTTCCCTTAAGTAAAACTTTCATGGTTTAGTATGAGAGATTAGATATACACACAATAATTATAAAAGAAGGCAAAAATAAAATTGCAGTGAGAGGCTCTTTGTGTTATAGGATCTGAGAGTGACAAAAGATAAAAAGAATAGTTTGGTCTTCTGTAGTGTTTTATAGTTTACTAAGCAATCTTCTCATAACTTCCCTGTAAAGTAAAACTCTTATTATTTCTATTTTGCAGATTTAAAAATTGAGGGTCAGAGAGGCTAAGTAGCTTAAATTAATCACACTTGCTCAGCAAATAAGAGTGAGAGTTAAAACTCAAACCTAGAACCTAAAGTGTCATATTGTCAACGTGCTTATGGAGGTTGGGAGGTCAATAAAATATAGGATTTTTGCATTTTTAAAAGAGGGTTACCTTTTCTTCATACCAAATACACTTTTAGAAATAATTGAGTATATAAGTTTATTGACTCTTATTGACTCCTCCAACCCATAATCTAAATATTGAAGAATGTATTCATTTATTCATGTTGTTTTTTTTTATATTCGCAAAGATCTATTTCCCTTTTTCTTACTTTCTCCCTCTTCTCTCTTATATTTTCTCACTCTCTTCCCTTCCCTCCAATCATGTACTTCTCTTCTTTTGCAGTTCCATCTTCAAGTCCCTTTTCAACTCTTCTCTTCACTGTTCCTTTTGACATGCATTCATACATACACACAAGCACACAAATGCATTTAAACATTGGCAACCATTTAAGATTGATTAAAGGTATTTGAAAATCACTTGAGTCATATACTTGAGCCTAAAGTATAGAATAGAGAATTGTCTTCAGTATCAAAGTGGTCAAGCTGACAGTTTCTTGGATGACCTACAATGATAAAAGGATTTGGGAGAAAATTAAACAAGAGTTTTTGGTCACTCTGAGAATATGGCAGAAAAGGGTATTACCTTTCTACTAGTAGAAAAGACTAGCTAACATGGGAGGTGTACAAGAAAACAAAAAGCAAGAAAGAGGGAAAGAATGATGAGATACCTATGAAATGAGAAGCCATAAATATGAATTTAGAGAAATAATTTTGTTTTGATTCAGATTCTGACCTTAAGGGTACCACCCCTCAAAATGGAAAGAAACAGGGCAGCTAGGTGGCACAGTGAATTGAGCACTGACCCTGGAGCTAGGAGGACCTGAGTTAAAGATGAAAAGAAACATGAGAGAATGAAAATGAGTAGAATAGAAGTTAGAAAAATTAATTCAAGTTCCAGTTTGGGTGCTCTCTGCATGTATGACTGAAGGATAGACACTTTTCTCTCTGAACCTAAATTTTCTTATCTGAAAATGAAGGATTTTTTTTTAAATTGGAAGGGTGTGTAAAGATTATGTACTCAAACCTCTTTTTTAAATTTAATTTTGATTTCATTTTCAATGTTTTGTTAATATCCTTTTTGTGTATCATTGTGACTTCCCAGTCTTAATAAAGATGATTTCTTATATTTCTGATTTGCTATCTCTGCTCCCCCAATTATCTTATAACCAAGAAGAGAATAACAAAATAGCACCTATCAGTTTATGCCTTATATATATTACCTTTTTTAAATCAAGAATTAAAAAGGATATATATATATGTATATATATGTATGTATGTATGTATATGGGGATTAGGGCATCAAAAATATGGGTTCAAATCTTCCCTCTGATCCTTGCTAGCTTTGAGACTTCGGGCAAGGCACAGAAACCTCTATTTCTTCATTTGTAAAATGAGAGGGTTATTTTCCTTTATATTATTAGGGTTATTGTATTGTTAGTCTTATTCTGCTTACTTAGAGCAATATCAGCTCACTCCAGTTATACTCTTTCTCTATTTCATTTCTTATGAGTTTCATTTATTTTGTACTTAAAGAAAATAAGGTCTAGAAGGGTGAAATGGTCAAGATCACAGAGCTAATAAACAGCAAAGAAAGAATTAAAACCCCGGTCCTTTTCCTGCAAATCCAGGAATCTTTCCTCTATGCCAAACTTAGGGTTCAGCTGCATATTTCTCATTCCCTTTTCAGGCCTGACTCTAATGTAAAATAGCTAATATTTATAGAATGCTTAAAGATTTATAATGTGCCTCATATATGTTATTATCTTATTTGATCCTCATAACACTCCTAGGAGATAAGTGCTATTATTATCTCTATTATCTCTCTCTCTCTCTCTCTCTCTCTCTCTCTCTCTCTCTCTATATATATATATATATATATATATATATATATATATATATATATATATATATATGAAACTGAGGCTGAGAGAGGATAGGAGATCTGCCCACTTTAGTAAATACCTGAAGAAGGATTTGAACTCAGGTCTTCCTGATTTTAAGACTGCTATTGTCTCCTCTACATCATCTGGGTGCTTCATATAAATAAATAAAATAAACTGGGAATTATAATTCCACACCTTGTTCTCATGCTGGCAGCTAGTTGGGCTACCTGCAGCAGATTCCAGAGCCTGGCCTGCCATTTTCCCTGTCCATCAGCTTCACTTAATGCTCAGTATAACTGCAGGCCCAGCCTTGTTAAATAGAAAAAGACTCTCACTTGAAGCCAACTGCCTCCCCTAATGGAGAGCCAGTGAAGGAGAGAGACAGGGAGCAGTACAAAAGATTCAGAGCTGACTGCTGTTCCCTCCAGCTTCCTTGTCAGCTCTGCTATTGATATTAAAATCAAGGGATTGGCAAAAAGCACTCCCCCACACTGGCGGAATTCCAGGCTGGCTTTAATGAGCCTCACCTGGGCTAATTACCTTTTACAAAATCCTGCCTGAGAAGGTGGAGTTGCCAATTGGGCCTCCAGAATGCTTCAGCTTTTGACTTCTAGGCTCTGTGATTCCTTTGTAAATGGCAGCTATCTGAATTCCCCTGTTCAAGAAAGGGACTGAGGGACTTGGAGAACCTCCTCACACTTGGCTGAATGTATATTGTCATGTTTGTGCTGTTCCTATCAAGGTGAGATGGTAGAAGATTGGGGCACTTGAGGGGAAAAAAATCAGAAAAATTAAAAAAAAAAAGAATTCCTCTAACAGTGGTACAGACGATGTTTTCCTGATGGTCAGTCTCATGCAATGAGGCAAACTGCAGTGTTCAACTAGCCATCTCAGGACTGGAAAGGATAGAAATGAAGGTATTGGAAGATTACATTACAGTCTTGGATAAAGCTGCTTGGAATAGGGAAGACTCCTCTTCATGAGTTCAAATTTGGCCTCAGACACATAATAGTTTTATGACCCTGGGAAAATCACTTAACCCTTGTTTGCCTCAATTCCCCCTCTGTAAAAAGGAACTGAAGAAGAAAATGGCAAACCACTCCAGTATCTCTGCCAAGAAAACTCCAAAATGCTGTCATGAAGAGTCAAAAGTAGCTGAACAACAACAAAATTATGATTTGCTATATCTTTAGAAAAGGGAAGACCAGCAGATATGGTGTCAAATCCTCTTCAGAAATTAACTAGTCACATTCATCCTCCTCTGTCCCACAGAGGTAAAGGAACTTGGTATGTGAAAGAGTTACATCCTAGACAGGCTGTGCTATTTCTGAGGACCCTTCAGGTTTCCAGTAGTTGAAATAGCTCATTAAAAGTGGGTAGCTTGACAATTTTAGTGGCTAGCCTGATTCTGAGGGGAAATAGTTCTCATCTGTTCATATCTACCAAAACAAGAGCAATACTTGTGGGAAGTAAATTCTCTCATTTCCTTCAAGATTTCTTGAAGAAAGCTTTCCTAGCAGTTTGGAAGGAAGCCTCAGAAGTTGCTAAACTGTGGATAACCTTTGACACAGTGGTACCATTGTGAGACCATATTGTTTCTTTTGTTTGTTTGTTTTTTAGGATTTTACAAGGCAAATGGGGTTAAGTGGCTTGCCCAAGACCACACAGCCAGGTAATTATTAAGTGTCTGAGATCGGATTTGAACCCAGGTACTCCTGACTCCAAGGTCGGTGCTTTATCCACTATGCCACCTAGCCGCCCTGTGAGACCATATTGTAAAGAGATCAAGATAGAAGAAAAGAACCCATTTGTACTGAAATAATCATATCAATTTCTTTTTTATATCAAAGAACCAGAAACTAAGGGGGTATCCATCATTTGGGAAATGACTGAGCAATAGATATGAGCATCATTGAAATGACCAAAGGGATAATTTCAGAATAATCTTGGAAGACTTGTAAGAACTATTGTTGAATGTAGTAAGTGGAACCAGGAAAACAATTTATGTAATAACAGCAACACTGCAAAGGAAAACAACTTTAAAAGACTTAAGAATTATGATCAATGCAATGACCAACCACAACAATAAAGGGCTGATAAAGTTTGCAACGCAGAAGAAGTGACAAGAGAAGTGCTGGATCCCTGCATTACCTCAAAATAAAGCATAGTATCAGATATATGAGATTTTGTTTTTGCTTCTCTCTCTCTCTCTCTGTGTATATATACATATATATATATGTATATATACACACACATACACACACATACATATATATTATATAATGTTTATTTTAAGTGTTTTATTTTGCATTTTGCTTTGTTTCATTTGGGAAGTAGAAAAAAAGGAAGGGTTAGGGATAGAGTGAAATGAAGGTAGGAAAGAAGAGAGAAAGAAAAGGAAGAAAAACATAAAAGCATTTAAAATGACACAGAATAATATAGAAAGCCAGAAAGAATCACAGAGAGTAGATTTAATAGCTTCATGATGAATTTGTTATATAAAAATGGTAAACTTGATTGATATTTATTTAATCAAATTACCTCAGCCCACTTAAGAAAGTGAAAAGATGACTAGCCAATCACTTTTAGTGATGAACTTGAAAAGTGTTTGAAAGTCATTGGAGGAAATGAAATAATGATGACACTAAATCTATTCCAGGTGGCTGAGGGATTCCATCATGACCTCTGCATGTTGTATAAAAGCATTTATTTAGCTAGAACCTGGAATTCCAATGAATGGTAAGCTATTTGATATACTAAAGTTAGTGTTTCTTCCAGTAATATCCCTAAGGTTGAACCTTCTGAAGTGGGCAGGGTAGAGGAGATTGAGACTCAGACTTTGTCCTTGGCCAGGTGTCTCTTTGGTCTCCTGATATTTAGCTGTTGGAGAACCTTTCAAACTTAGTCAGGAGGACTTGACATCAAATTTTCCCATCACTATCTTTGTAGCATTCTTGGATCCATTGATGGCATGCCTACACTGGGAGCCAAGGAGAGAATGGATTCATGGCTCCATAAAGGGCTAAACAAAGAAACTATACCATGCCAAGGGGGAACATCCTGAATACCCCACAAATAGGAGAAAAGAACTTCCAATAACTCAGAGCTGTGAGTTATCTCTGAGCCTTATCTATTTCCCCCTGGATTCTCTGTGCACTTGTGAAAGTACATCACACACACTTTTGGGAAGGGTGGAAAATCTTTGGTGCCAGTTGTTCTTATTGAATCATTTTTAGTAAAATCCCTTTTCTAAAAGCTACTTAAGCATAGAGGATTAAAATGATTCTCAACTGTTAATCTTGAGAAAATACATTATTGGTGGGGGTTTGAGCTGATGGCATTAGAAAATAACCCCTGACTCTTCAGGCATAATACTGAAATCCTTAGAGGAAGGGGAAGTCTTTGTTTCAGGATTTGAGACTTGAATGTGAGAACAGGAGTTGGGTTAAGAATTCTTAGTTTATGTAAACCACATAGCTTTAAAAAGAAAAAGAAAAACAAATTGTGCATGATAGAGATTTCTTAAAGAAGGAAATATATATATATATATATATATATATATATATACACACAAACATGTGTATGGGTGTGTATATATATATATATATATATATATATATATATATACTTGGAGCATAAATTCAGAATTAAAAAATGTTGTGATCTTTATCTATTAGAGCCTTTTCTTCACAATTCCCTTGAACTTATTGCTAATTTTTCTGTATGTGTTGTTTTTCCTCCAAGGAACACAACCTCCTCAAGGGTAGAAATGGCATCATTTTTGTCTAATGTCTCCATCACCTGGTACTTTTCTCTAGCCTTAGCTTGCTACTAACCAAAATTCTAGTATTTGGTTCTTAAATTCTCTCCATCTGTCTCTGTCTTTGTCTCTCTCATTTTTTTCTTCTACCTAAAATGAAGCATAGAGTTGTTATCCATATTTGCTCAGAACTATATTAGTTTATATTTCTATGGATTTAAGACTTAAAAAGTACTTTCTTTAAAGTAAGCCAGTGAAGAAGGTACAGTGAGTATTTTTAATCATTTCATAGATTAAAGTGAGGCATGGAGAAGTTCAACAAATTTAGAACTGGAATAGAATCCCTTATTTTACAAATGAGAACTGAAGAACAGAGACTTACTCAAGGTCAAAGGCAATAAGTAGTAGAATTGGGATTTCACCCCAGGAAACCCCAATGTTTTATGTGATTCTTAATTGTCTAGTCTTTCCTCTGTGCCTTCTGAGATACAGCTTGACTCCAAGTTGGGTCTTCTGACTCCAAGACCATTTCTCAGAGCAGTCTTATACTGTGGTTAAGCCATCAGTCAATTAGAGAGGAGGAACATTACCAAACCAGGTGGTACACTTTCTTCTTGGTACAGAGGTGAGGAGTTGGAGTGCTGAGCCTTACTTATATTTCTTGTCAATTGTTTTCTCTAATGGTTTGGATTAAATGTTTTGCTTTGTTTTCTCCAAACAAATCTAACCAACCCCAGACTATGCTTCTCATGTTTAGCCATCCACTCCAGGGGTCTTTTAACCTCTTTTCATCTCTTCTGGGAAAATTATCTATACTATACATCATTCTACAAAATATAAATCCAATAATTTCTTTTTTCCGAACAGGTGTGACAATCTCCTCTTGTAGCTCTTATCCACCATTCATGTGGTTTCCCACATTAAATTTCTCTCCTTAGCTTTGACTTCATATGGGTTGTTTCCCATGAAAATGTAAGCTCCTAGAGACAAGGACAGTTTCTATCCCCAGTGAGTAGTACAGATATATAATAGATACTTAATAAATGTTTTTTGATTCATTCCCCAGTAGAACAAAGGAACCTTGAGACAAATAATTATTAATTTTATCTTTGTATAGCTGGTATCCAGCTTAAGTTGATGCTTTTTTAAATGCTCGTTGAATTGAGGAATACATGTAGGGGAAGTTGTATCATGAAATGACTGATCTAAAAAACATAAGCCTTCCCACCAATAGATAAAATTTAAAAAAATCATCAATAAAACTTCTAAAATGATTTATGTTTGTTTAAATTAGAATTTTTCTGCTAAGAATTAGTTGTCCCAATAAAACTCAAAATATGCCTTTCACTTTATTCATTTGGTTATTTAAAAAATTTTATGCTTATGCAATTTAATGGATGGATATAAATTCCTAAATCAAATTAGTTAAAAGCACATAAAAATTAAATCATCAATAGATTTATAAAATAAATGAAAGAATTTTCACCTTAGGCTATTATATTATATTTTAGGGGCTATATGACCTCTGAACTATCAAGATATACTAAGCCATTCCAGAATAAGATTTAGCTATAGTCTATTTAAGGAGGAAGGATAAAGAGAGAGCAGGGAGGGGAGCCAATTGAAGAAATATTCACTGGGTATCTTGCCTGTAGTAGCTATTCAATAACTGCTTATCAATTAGACTTGAAAAAGTTATGATTTTGGCTGTCTCTGTTACAAAGGCACATGTTACCACAAACATTGACTGAAGACATTTTGATTCTAATGTTTGAATTTATTAAAAAACCCAAAACTTTCTCATCCAGCAAGTCTTAACTGGGACAGAGTTTGATTTTCTGATACAGGATAGAGTACACCATGGCTCTACTATGACAAAGTGGGCATAGATACAGCCTCTCTTCTGGCTAATGAAGATTTCTTTCAAAATAAACAAATCTGCTATAAGCTTACACTTTACCTTCCCAAAGCTTTATCATTTCTTTCCTTGCAGAATTCCCTTCCCAAGCTTAATGAAGGTTGAAATGAGAGGTTTCTTTTTGTTAATGTTGAAAATTATACAGATTTTTAAAAAATCAAACCCATTAATATCCTGATTAGACTTCCTATGTTAATTGCAGATTCTTTCAGGAGACAGAATGGGTCACTCTAGGCTTAATGTGATCATTTCTAATAAAAGTCACATTTAGGAAGAACATTTACTGCTGTAACTTTGTAGGATTGCAAAATGAGACTGAGAGGTGATTTCACTCTCTATAGTTGTGAAAAATAACAGTAGATATCCAGGGCATTCCTTTTAGGGGGGAATAGAACAAATTGGGAGGAAAAAAGAGAGAGAGAGAGAATACCAAACTTGTTTATTGCTTTCCTCCTCTTAGCTCTAAAGTAAGTTAGAAAATAATAACTTGAAACCAAATGCTTTTGACCAATGTGAAGAAGCCAGGTCTAGGGTCATCCATAAATTGGTATTCAGACATTATGCCACAGGAGTTTTTCATTCCCCCCCAATTTAGTGTTCAGGAGATTCTCTTGCACAGGTCAGACAGACTCTAGGGATCATTTCATGATATTTTTTCCTTTCTAATGAGTTAATCCTTGCAATATCTGTGGTCCAACTGAAAAAGTTTGATTCAGGTTGATGAAAAAACTCAGTCATACCAAAAAACCCAGTTCATTGTGATAATCAAGGATTATCTTAATCAGACAATATGTATTAAAAACCTATGTGCTAGAAATTATCTCCACTTTCACTTCCTACTGCTTTGATTTTGCACCCAGGTTAAACACATTTGTGTGTTCTCTCTCTCTCTCTCTCTCTCTCTCTCTCTCTCTCTCTCTCTCTCTCTCTCTCTCTCTCCCTCCCTCCCTCCCTCCCTCTCTTCCTCCCTCCCTCCCTTCCTCCTTTCCTCCCTTCCTCTAATCTCTCTCTTTCTCTGTTTCTACCTCTCCCTTCTTCCTCCTATTTCTCTGTCTCTGTCTTTCTCTCATTGTCTGTCTGTCTGTCTC
Source organism: Macrotis lagotis (assembly GCF_037893015.1). Lineage (NCBI taxonomy): Eukaryota > Metazoa > Chordata > Mammalia > Peramelemorphia > Peramelidae > Macrotis > Macrotis lagotis. Next base: position 256,315,055 of record NC_133658.1, on the reverse strand, counting down.
TCTCTGTCCTTCTTATCCATCTCGTGGTCACAGAGGTAGTAGTAGTAGTAGAAGAAGAATTTAAGCCCCTTGCCTCCAAAACCCAGTGCTATTTCTATTAATTTTTGACACAGTTTCCAACCCAAAGCCTTAAATCTAAGGTCCGGGTGGAATATATATTCTTCACAGACCACTGGCATGGCAGAGAGATTGCTCTTCATTTTTTATGTAGAAAATTCCTCAAACTAGCCTTCCTTTTCTGGCAACTTACCCACTATAGGGTTTAATAGAGTCTCCTTTGACTTCTTTGCCTCAATCCCCTCCTAACTTCTTGATGTACTGTGGCCCTACTTGGAGGATTCCTCCCAAGGCTCTGTTTCCTCCTTTGAAGTCTTTTGTCCATAGTTTATTTAAACTTGGTTACTTTGTTTTTCAATGTGCATCAAGAAATACAACTTTTCATGCTATTTTTATTAATTTTTCTTTTCCTACTCCATTCTCACTTCTACCTCAGTTTATACATTCCTGAAGAGTTTTCAATAAGCTACCTATTAGTCCATTCTAACAATACAAAGCATTAGCACTTCTAGACTCAACATACATATTTTAGAGACTTATACTAGAACACAAAAAACAGTGAAGTTCCCAAGATATGGGGAGGTTATAGAATTGTCCTCAAATAGTTATCTTTGTAATTCTATTCCAGAATTCATCCTATAGATGATGGCTCTTAAATAAAAGAGCCTTGGGGCGGCTAGGTGGTGCAGTGGAAAAGCACAGGCCTTGGAGTCAGGAGTACCTGGGTTCAAATCCGGTCTCAGACACTTATTAATTACCTAGCTGTGTGGCCTTGGGCAAGCCACTTAACCCCGTTTACCTTGCAAAAAAAACCAAAAAAAAAGAGCCTAAGGGAAATCTGGAACTTTTTGGAAGAGATTGAGAAAGAGCCCAATTTTAAGAAGAGACGTGTAGGGATCTACACATTTCAGATTTGTTGCAGATGAATGCTAGATAGATATCTGAATAAATGGAATTTCATTTTCCTCTCTAATCCCTTCTTGCAAAGAGTTGAGACTTTCTAAACTTTTATCAATTCATCATCAATTTTGATCCTTCAAATATATTTCAATTGTGTATTTTTTGTATGATCAGGAGATAACCAAAGTGATGTTGAAAAGTGTAAATGAAAATGAAACATATAATCACATCCATCAAGTTGGCAGTTGTGATTTAGAAGATACTGCAGAAAATGCTGATTTTTGTCTTTGGCCTTGATCTATGAATTCATTGATGTGGGAATTCCTAGTGAGTGGACTCATTCCACCAGTGCTCATAAGGGCATGTTCAACCACTTAAAGTCTTAGAGACCCTCCCCCAATGCCTCTCCCTAATACTAGGGCACCAAGAAGTTCAGGGTGATATAACTGGCATTACAAGTGACAGCCAGTGTTACAAGTGTGAGGAAGATCATGGGAAAATTTAGTTGACTTGAGAAGTTCATCAGTGTTGTATGACAGTATCACAACAACTTGCTTACATGGATTCTGGATAACAACCCAGAAATTGAACTTACAATGCTGGATCTCCTGAATTATTTATTTTATCATGCCTTGCTTTTTTTTTTTTAAGATGGCCCTAGCCAAAATAGTGGAGAGACAGTTGTCTCTTCTCTTCTTAAATTTGACTTGGAGAGAAGACAGGAATTCTTTGGCAATGTGTTTGAGGCAGGCATATGCTGCTTCAAGAGCTGACTTAAATTTTCACTGTGAGCATTTACACCTGGGAAATAGGCAATGCTACAAATTAGAGTTTGATTTATTGTTTTGTTGATTGTCACTCTAGTCTAGACTAAAAAAAAAATGACTGAATAATGTAGCTATAATGTAATAGTATGTCTTGAATTGACAGAGAGCTGGTTGTTAAACATTTACCAGCACACCTCTTAGTTTTGAATGTGTCCTCCAAGACCAGTCATTTCATTTCTCACCAGCTGCACTCCTTGGACAAGGCTCTACCATGTCCTCAGGAAACCTCCTCACCAGGAAACTCATCATCCTTGGAAATTGCATTAGTTTCAGTATTCAGACCTCATCAGTCCTCTCTGCCACTGCGGTTGGAGACTAGAGAGTAAAGCAAAGAACTCCCATCAAAGTCTTAAAAAAAAACATTCCAAGATAAGCCATCCTCTTATTTCCTACCAGCTGCTCTCTATGGACAAGATCCCATCATGACCCTGGCTGAGTACCTCCCCAGTACTTTTTCAACTTCCATTTGTGTGATTTCCTCTTTTAGACTGTAAGCAACTTGAGGGCAGATATTATCTATATCCTTACAGTCTAGCACATAGTAGGTACTTAATAAATGTTTATTGACTATCCACTGCACTATCTACCTTCCTATTTGCCTTCTTAGAGGTAACACTAGAAAATCCTTGAATTTAAGGTAAGATAACTTTCTGAAGAAGGTGCTATAAATTGAAATGATGTAATTCAACCATTGAATTAAATTGTCAAATGATGTAAATAAAAATCTGATTTCTCCATGGAAATAATGCTATAGTAAGGGGTTACATTTCTCACCAAGATATATCTCTTCCTTTGTCTCTTTGCTTCAGTCTCTGTTCTGTATGTTTCCCATTTTTTGTTTCATAGAAATAACTATAAATGATATATTGAATCAAGTATTTAATTGACCCTCATTGATGTATCATAACACCAAAGGATACAATTTTTTTCAATATATGCATCGATATAAATATACATCTATCTAGACATAGACACACAAATATTTACATATGTGTATATGTGTATGCATTTAAGAGACCCTTCCTTGGAATTTGTGTGTGTGACCCAGCTAGCATTCTATAATCTAGACCTACTTCTTATGATTCTAATAATCATAGGAAATTTGGATTTAGGATCTTAAGACAAAAAACCAGAAGCAGAGCCTAAAATTTCACTTAGTTTAATTCCCTTAGGTTACTGGTTGGGACGGACTTCTTTGGATGATCATATCTAACCAATATAACTTATCATATCTAACAGATGAGGAAGAAGAAGGATCAGAAAGATATACTGATTTGTTGTTGAAGATCACATGGATATTCATTAGCTGAGGATGAATTTTCAATTTTTGAGCCTTCAGCAGAGGGTCTATGCAGCTGGGGAGTGGAAGAGAATGAGAGGAGAAAGGATAAAACTTCCTGGGGTTCTAGAAGAATCCACAGAATGAGAGATAAGGTATATTGCCTACTGTGGCTACCGTAAGTAAAACTGTAGCCATGTCTGACAGATATTTGAACTCATCAGTTTTAAGTTCAGTCTTTGCAAACCAAAGCAGGTTTCTTTGTCTTTTTTTTTTAGTGAATGAACTAGAAAGGTTTTGTTCAATGACTGCTGGATTTATAAATTAGCTAGTAACTGTCTAAAGAGAGGCAGCATGGTATAGTGCTTAGGGGGGTATTGTAGCCAGAATGATCTGGGTTCAAGATCTACCTTTGGCACTAGTTGCTGTAATAACTTAGACAAATCATTAACTTCTCAGTGACTAAGGCAATTTCCTAAGACTAAAAGTTAACAGATGGAGGGGCCATAAGTGGTGGATAGAGAGTGATCTTGGAGTCAGGAAAAGCTGGGTATCACCTTTGCCACTTCCTGGCTAGAGGACAAGTCATCTCTCAGTTCCCCTGCCAACTCTCTCTCTAAAGGATACAGAGAAGGTGCTGATCTGCTTTGCAAGAGAGAGGTTTTCCTCACTGGAACTTCCCCATGCTGACTGATAAAGAAAATTGAATCTTATTACTGATTGGCAATGGAAGAAGTCTTCACATTATGAAGTCCTTACACTAATGAAATCACAGGTCCAGAAGAGAAAGAGTAAAAAAGAAAATTCAGTAGAAGCCATTTAGGAGGGAGGGAGGGAGAGAGAGAGAGAAAGATTTCTAATGGATAATAATCACTTCTTTATCCCCACCCTGATGCTGCTATTGCTGTTGTTGTCTCTTGTCTAAGAGGATCATGACATCAGGAAGGTGATGTCATGACTTGTAAGTAAATTAGACTGAAGTTAAGGGAGGACTGTGCAAAGTCACCAGCTTTACTCTCTCCTCTAGAGCCATCTGGGTCCAGAGACTAGACATGGATCAGGATGACTGAGGATGGCCCAGGATGCAGTGGGAGACCTTGATCTTTGTAAACTAAGAACTTTCCCAAGTCATAGTTTGAGTGAAGTGATGCCTATTCAATGATTAAGGCAGATGAGAAAGAAATGAAGCAAAGAATGACCTTTTTTACTTAGTGAAAAAGAAACCATTCTGGGAGGGGAAGAAGACCTTCAAGGTTTCTGGTCAAAACAGAAATAATTGTTCAAGGGAAGGAGTGTAGAGGTAGTAGGCAAAGTCCTGGTCCTATAATCAGAGGGCCTTCATTCAGATTCCATAGCTAATGCTTACTACCTATGTGACTCTAGGTAAAGCACCTTACTTTGGGTCTCAGTTTTCTCATTTGCAAAATTAAAGGGCTATACTAGGTGACCTCTAAAATTCCTTCCATCTCTAGCTCTATGTTCTCATGATAATATGAGCATTCTAGAAAAAAAAATATTTGAAACAGGTTCTAAGGAGATTTTTAAGTATTGGACAAGCAGCAGTTGGAAGAGGACTTGGCTTCCCTAAAGACAGTGGTCTTTACTCTCATCTGGAGAGTCATGCCAGTGATTTTTTTTATTACAAGGCTTTTTGTCCTAATAGGTGCTCAGAGCTGGGAGAGCTAGATGGTTCAGTGGATAAGACTGTTAGGCCTAGAGTGAGTAGTGTCAAGAAGACTTACTTTTCTTAGTTCAAATCTGGTCTCAGACACTTATTAGTTGTGTGACCCTGGGCATGTCATGTAATGCTGTCTGCCTCAGTTTCCTCATCTGTAAAGTGAGCTGGAGAAGGAAATAGCAAACTGCTCCAGTAACTTTGCCAAGAAAACCCTATGGGGTTTTTGGATTCAGATATGACTGAAACAGTTGACCACAAAAGAAGACAATAGGACTTTTCTCAAAACAGCCTTGAGAACTTGGTATTATTAATTAATCCCAATTTACAGATGAGAAAATAGAGTTTAGAGAAGTTAGATTACAAACCTTGGAGTTGAACTTAGAATTCATGAATCTAGGTCCTATGCTCTGGTGGACCTAAGCACTGGTGACAGTGCTTCAGACCCAAGGCAGGGAGTTTAAGATCTTTCAGTTTGCTACTGTAATTATCCAGTATGGCAGGCAAATAGGAAGGTAGGTAGTGCAGTGGATAGGCCAGGAGTCAGAAAGACATGAATTCAAATTCAACATTAAATACTTCCTAGCCATGTAACTCTGGGTAAGTTATTTAGCCTTTGTTTATTTGTTTCCTTAATTGTAAAATGGGGTTGCTAACAGTACCTACTCTAAAGGGTTATTGTGGGAATCAAATAAGAAATTTGTAAAGTGCTTAGCACAGAGACCTATGAAAATGGCTCTTCCCTTTCTATCACCCTGTACTCATTTAGGATCATAGTTGGATTCTTTAGGGTTGTCTTTATCTTTGGATAAAGCTTATCTAGGGGATCTGAAGGGATCTTAAAATTATTTCATGGAATCAAAGGATTCAGAGCTGAAAGGAATGTTAGAATGCTTCTACTCCAATACTATATTTTAGTGGAAAAGTGATTTGCCCAGGGTCATAAAAATAGGAAATGATAGAGGTGGAATTCAATATCAAGTCTTTGAATTTCAAATCCAGCTTTTAGTCCATAAATCATTCCCTCTGGTTCTCTTTTAAAATGCAAATACATGAACATCTCATTTTGTTTCACTTTACTTTATTGTGCTTTATAGTTATTGCTTTTTTTTTTTAAAACAAATTAAAGATTTGTGGCACCTCCCTGTCAAACAAGTCCACTGGCACCATTTTCCATGTGCTCACATTGAGTTTCTGTGCCACATTTTGATAATTCTTATAATATGTCAAACATCCTCAATATTATTATATATCTGTTATGGTGATCTGTGATCAGTAATCTTTGGTATTACTATTGTAATTGTTTTGGGAACCACAAGTTGCACCCATCTAAGATTAATTAATGAATGTCTGTGATCTCACTGCCTCACTGACATGCAATTCCCTCTCTCCAAGGTGTACCCTCTTCCCTGACACACAATATTGAAATTAGATCAATTTGGGCAGCTGGGTGGTACAGTGGATAGAGCACCAGTCCTGCAATCAGGAAGACCTGAGTTCATAATCTACCTCAGACACTTAATTACTTAATGTGTAACCTTGGGCATTCAGTTAATCCTATGACCTTGCAACACCCCCCCCCCCCCAAAAAAAAGAAATTAGGTCAATTAACAGTTCCTACAATGGTTTCTAAGTGTTCAAATGAAGGAAAGAGTTGATCAGCATGACAAAATTCACTATTATCTTATTTTAAGAAATCACCACAGCCACTCCAGCCTTTAGCAGCTAGCTGATTAGTGAGTTGCCACCAATATTGAGGCAAGACCTTCCACCAGCAAAAAGATTTCAACTCACTGAAGGCTCAGATTATGGCTCAGAGCATTTATTTTTTAGGATTTTTCAAGGCAAATGGGGTTAAGTGGTTTGCCCAAGGCCACACAGGTAGGTAATTATTAAACATCTGAGGCCAGATTTGAACCCAGGTATTCCTGACTCCAGGGCCGGTACTGTGCCACCTAGCCATCCCTTAGAGCATTTTTAAAAAAGCAATCAAGTATTTTTTAAATTAAGGATTGTACATTTTAAGATAGTATTATTGCACATTTAATAGACAATGGTATACAGTATAAATATAATTTTTATGTGTATATTGAGAAACAAAAAAATTCATGCAACTCACTTTATTGATACACTATTCACTTAATTGGGGTGGTCTGGAACCAAACCCACAATATCTCCAAGGTGTGCCTGCATCAGTGAAGATCCTTGTAAGTTAACAGGACCAAGGTTTATACAACAATTTTTCTACCTTATGGCAAGAGAGGTCTGAAGGCCTAGGATCCATTGGCATAGTCTGCTTGAAAAGAATAGTTTAGCCATCTCCTTTACAATTTTTCCTTGGTTTAACCTAAGAAGACATCATGTTACTTACTGGTAATTCAAGTAGCAGTAAAACATTCCCCCCCTCCCCCATCCTTTTTTTCCTTTCAAATTACTTTAACACTTGCTGATTTTCTCCACATCCTTGATGGTACAGCCTGCCTGGTGTTGTTGAAAGACCACTTAAGTTGGATTCCAAGGCTCTGAGTTCAGATCTTACCTCTGCCACTTAGCATCTGTGTAACCATTTTTTTCAGGAGGGTTTTGCAAGGCAATGGGGTTAAGTGGCTTGCCCAAGGCCACACAGCTAGGTAATTACTAAGTGTCTGAGGCCAGATTTGAGCTCAAGTACTCCTGATTCCAGGGCTGGTGTTCTATCCACTGAGCCACCCAGTTGTCCCATGTGTAACCTTTAAGTCACTTGCCCTCATTGGTCTCCGTTTCCTCATCTGTTAAATGAGAGAGATGGGTTAGTTGATCTCAGATTCTTTCCAGCTCTCTAGTCATCTTGGACTGCTATGGGGAAGGTCCAGAAGACCGTGTTCCTGCCGCATGGAGACTGAACCCGTCTTGAGCCGGTCTGACATTTTCTCCACTGGAGGGCAGTGGTGTCCACTCACTCTGGCCTGTCTCTCCCACACTTGACTTCAAAGCTTCAGCAGAAAGCTCACAGCTTCAGGATTATCGCTCCAGCATTTTAATATGTGACTGGAGATCACCCTTATGACTATCTGGTCTTCATTTCCAGAGACAGTCATTAAGGCAAACCAAAGTCGCACCAAACCCTTGCTTCAGCCGGTAAGTAGGCCAGTAGAAATTGCAAAGGCAGAGCTCTAAGGCAATTAGCAAGCTGCTTGAGATCTCAACTTGGTAACAGAATGTATGCGTAAGCTTAAAAGTTACATGTGAGGATAAAACTCTCCAGGCAAAACCCAGATTTTCCTTTCCATAAACTCTGAGAGCCAACTTGATGTAGAGGATACAGATTTGGCCTTGGAGCCAAGAATTCTGGGGTTCAAGGACCACCACTAACATGGACTCTCTTTGAACAGGCTCTTTGACCCTGGGCAGATCACTCAACCTCTTGGTGGGCCAGGCAGCGCTCCAAGACTGTAAATTGCATAGCAGGTGGCAGTCTGTGTTGGTAGGGGGAGTATGTTCCAGGGAATTTCCCATACCAATAAAACCTTCCAACCTTCCTTCCCCACACAACAACAAGAACAACAAACTATTCATAAGGATTGTTGTTAACCAAGGCAAGAGGCAGACTGGCATGGGGGCAAGAGAACTGGGTGAAAGTTAGCAGTTCTAGAATCAAAAACTAGCTTTGCTTCTATCTAGATGTGACCTTGGCTAAGTTACTTTACATTCACTAGGCCTCAATTTCTGCATTACTGAACGAGGGGGTCTGGATTAAATCGTTGCTTAAGTCCTCTTCTCCTTCAAACAGTCCCAGTTCAAAGTTGGCAGAGGCTAGACTCCCTGGAGGCCTTTAGGATACATTTATAAAGCTGGGAGGTCAGTAGGGTCAGGATAGGGAGGTTCTTTATCCCAGCCTGTCCCCTGATAGCTTTCTTTTTTTAACTAAAAGTAATAACTTCTAATTACATAGCACTTAGTATGGGTCTGGCACTGTATTAAGTGGTTATCTCAGTTGAGGGTAGGTGCTTTTGTTAACCCCTATTTTATAGCTAAGGAAACTGAGGCAGAGAGGGGTTAAGAGATCGTATAAACCTGAGGTTAGATTTAAACTCAGATCTTCCTGATTCCAGGCTAGGCATGCTGTATATTGTGCTCTTTATTTCTTCTTAACTAGTTGACAAATTCTGCTGTTACTATCCTACTCGAGGACTGCAAGTGCTGCAAACACTCTTGAAATTGGATGCCCTCTAAAAGAGACAACTGTCCTTAGTTACAGCTCTAAGACCCCTTCTAGCATCATCATTTTGTTCCAAATGCCCTTTTAGTTCTAACATCACATGGGAGGCAGTGCATAGTGATGGAAAGGGTGTTCGATTTTGAGTCAGAGAGCCATTTTCAAGTCCTGACTCAACCTTCAAGACTTAACTTCTCTGGGGCCTCAGTTTCCCATCTTCTAAAATAAGAGGTTTAAACTAAATTATTTCCCATTTTTATTTCATTTTTGTTTTCAAGTTTGACCTTGCACAGTATATTTTATTTCTAAAAAGCACTCAGATTTCATTTGGGTTGACAATATTTACCCTTGTCAAGGCCTTATTCCCCTAAGATGACTTTCTTCTTAACTTCCTGCTGCCTCTCCCTATTTCATTGGGCTTAAATAACAGAGCATCTATTGGTACAACTCTCTGTGATGAGACCAGTCATGTAACTTGGGTGTTGGACAGCTATAATACCTGAAATTTCTACTACTATAACCCACCCCTTTGAATTAATACAGTGTCTTCATATGGCTTCTGTTGTTTTTTATAAAAATCAGAAAGTGTAGTATATAACATAACTAGCATACATCGATACATTAGAATGGATTCACAAAGATTAAACAAAACTGGATATTTTAGATATATCTATTCCATCTACTTCATATTACAAATGAAGAAACTGAGTTGCAGCAAAGTCAGATAATCAGTGAGTTGTAAATCCAGGACTAAGATTCAGGTCTCTCTAGGACAATGTGCTTTTCATTAGTATCAAAGGGATGTCGTCACCCTTTCCCATCATTTCTTGTAACTTCCTGTCCTGGGAAATAAAGAGCAGGATTAGTCCAGGAGATGTAAAACAGCTGGCATTTGAGAGGCAGCAGGTACAATGATTTCCAATTAATTCCCCTTCTCAGCATTCTTGTTTGGGTTTATGGGTAGCAAAAGTAATAACAAATGAGGAAACTGAATACCATAGAGATTAATTGTTGAGTGACTTGGAATAGATTTGGAGATCTAAGATCTTTATTTGATGGATAGGGAAACTAGGGCTATGGGAAATGAAGTGACTTACCTAAAATCTCACACAAATAGAGAACATGAGAACAAGAGCTAGAGACTCAGATTTCTTCACCTCTAGAACATTGTTCCATCCATGATTTATGTTGTCCCAGATGACCTGAGTTAGATATAATCTTTGAAAGAAATAGCTTTTGGTAGAGAAAAAGGGAATTCTTTTAAGGTCTATGTATTGAACAATAAATAGAATGATGTAGTGGCATAGAAAGCCAATGTTAAGAGTCAGGGAAGCATGGCTTCAAGTCTAACATAACTTTGTGATCTTGGATAAGTGAATTAACCTCTTAGTGCCTGTGCACTAAGTGCAGCTCTCCAAGATTGTTATGGATGAGTTGTTGATCTTCATCAGGGGAGGGATTTCTTCTCTGGAAATCCTCCACATAGGTCTGGAACAACAAGAGCAAAATATAAAGCACATATACTATACAGTATTCTGCCAAGGGAGGGGAGGCTTATGTGGGCCACTCCAGGTAGAGGTTCATTTTTGAGCAGCCTTTGGATACTGGGACTCCAGGGGAAGCCCTAAAAGAGAGACAGTGGATGTCAAGGATAAATCAGTTATTAGACAAAGTTATTAAGGGATTAACCTATCAGCCTATAAAAAAACTTCGACACTGCCCTACACACAGCAGCCAACATGAAAACCGAACAAAATTTTTTCAAAGGAAAAGCAGGTAATGTTTGGCTTTGATGGATCCACTGCATGACTTCTATTAGACATTTGATTTCCCCTGCAAGACTTCCCTTCATTTGTACATATCTATCTTCCAGGGCAGCTAGATGGAACAGTGGGTAGAGTGCCCAACCTGAAGTCAAGGACCTGAGTTCAAATTTGACCTTAAAAACTTATTAGTTGTGTGACCTTGGGCAAATCACTTAATCGTGATTGTCTCACATCCAGAGCCATCTCCAATTGTCCTGATTCATGTCTGGTCTCCGGACCCAGATTGCTCTGGAGGAGAAAGGCAGACTGGTGATTTAGCACAGGGGCCCCCTCCCCCCCCCCCCCAATCCAATTCATGTGCTCGTCATGGCATCATCTCCCTGATATCATGGTCTTCTTTGAAAATGAAGGACAAACAATATTATTATTATCTTCCATTAATAGACTCCAGTTATTTCCTTGTTTCCCCCAGTTGGAGAGTCCATTAAGAGTAGGGACTGTTTTTGCATTTCTTTGTATCCCCCTGGGTTTAGCACAGTGCCTAGCAACCTAGTAACAAAAGCTTGGTGACTGACTGAAAGACTGGCTGATTTCTTCAAGTTTTAGGACAGGTACAGATTTTCAAACCTGTTCTAGCACCACACAATTACTAGTTTATCTAGGGTATTGGCCCCTTTATTGACAACATGGCCTGTTAACTGATCAATAGCTCATATTGCATATTATATAATGAGTCTTTGAAAGGGATATGGCAAGTATGTTAGTTTTTTCTAGTCTTGTCTGACTCTTCATGGTCCCATTTGGAGTTTTATTGGCAAAGGTATTGGATATTTCCTTCTCCAGCTCATTTTACAGATGAGGAAACTGAGGGAAACAGAGTAAAATGACTTGCCCAGGGTCACATAGCTATTTAAGTGTCTGAGGTGAGATTTGAATGCAGGAAGATGAGTCTTCCCGCCTTTCTGCATACCAACTGTACCATCTAGCTACTCTAAAGCAGGTGTAATTTTCTTGACTTTTTAAAGTAGAAATGCATGTCCTGCCTGAGAAGTCTAATAATATCTAATAAATCACATTAATGAGATCTGCAAAAAGCCAAGAGACCATCTAGTCCAATCCCCTCCTTTATAGATGAGTAAACTGAGACCAAAGAACTTGACTGACTGACTTTCCTGGGTAATAATATGCATAGCCAGGATTTTAATTCTGATCTCCAAGTCCATCTCATCCCTCCCAGTATCCCGGGTTGCTTCTCCTTCTACCTTCTGTTTAGAACTCTGATGTTCAGCAAGAGCAAAATCTTGTTCTTTCCCTTAGATCCTTACAGAGAGTTCTTTATGGATAAACCGAAGAGCTCAGGTTGGAGTTATAGCTCAGGGTCAACTGACTAGCTTTCAGAAACCTCAGTCCAGTTGGGTCAATGTCAGATATGCCCAAGAGGTCAGGAAAAAGGAAGCAGCACAGCCCTCCGGGGTTCAGAAATGAGGTACCTGTCATCCGTGCCCCCTTCCCTTCCTATCAAGACTTCCCCTTCAGTCTCCTGACTCCCCTTCTTCTCTCATCCAACCAGTCGTCTGTCTGGATCTGGCTGCTTCTGTTGCTAGCCTCAGTGGGAGCAAGGTTCTCCCTGACTGCACTGAAGCCGATTATTACTCATTCTCCTTTTCTCCTTACTCCTCTTCAGATCGTTACACATGACAAAACAACTGTCCTAATTGCAGCAAGTGTTCCCAGCTCTGTCACTGTGACAATTACTGCAATGAGGGCTCCAGATCTGCCGCAGACAAGAAAGGATCACTGCAGTTCCCTTTGATAGTGTGCCGTCATCCTGGGAGAATTCTCAGCTTCTATGGGGTTTTCTTTTGGTGAGGTTCTGGGATTACTGGTGTGGTGGTCCTTGGGGCCTTCTCTCTATGAGAAGAAAGAGAAGAAAGAATCCTTTTTTCTTTAATTTTAGTTTCAACATTTTCATGGAAGTATCATGGAGAAAGGAGACCTGGAAAATGGGACTTATATACTTTCTATACTTAGATGGTATAGAAAGACCACTGAGTTCAAAGTAGAAAGATCTTGGTTTTCATGTAATGCAAAGAGAATTGGAATTGATATCAGAGACACAGATTTGGATCCCAACTCTGCTGGTTATTACCTGTGCAATTGTTTTTATCTTTGGATTCAGTTTCTTCCTCTAGAAAATGAATAGATTGGACCATAGGAGTTTAAGGTCCTGCTTCCTCTAAAGCTTGATTCTAATCCCTTTTCTGCCAGTAATTGGAACAAATTACTTCCCTCTTCTATGAATCAGTTCAGCATTCAACATATTGTCATCATTCACCAAATCTTAATTGCCTACTATGTTCAGGGTACAGTTTCCCCATTTATAAAACAAGGGGATTTTCACTGCATGGTTTCTAAGGTTTCTTTTGATTTGGTGATTCTATATTTCCAGACTCATTGAGGCTTCTCTTGAGAAAAGAAGGACAATGGAAGAAGAAAGTGAAGTGGTCCTCATGTTGAAAGGTGAGATTTTCAGGTTACAAAGAAGAGAAGGAAAGATTTGTTGGTTGGAAACAATTATCAAGATCCAAAGCCATCACTATTTTCCTTTTCTCAACTCATTTTGCAAAGGTGTAGAGCAACTTGAAGGAAGGCAAAAAAAAAAATGAGACTTTGTCATTTTTGGAAACCTGCCAGAGGGCATTTCTGTGTTGGGTCCTAGGTGTAAGCTAGAGGCTGAGTCAAAAGAACTATTGCAAGTGAAAAAGGAAGTTCCTGACCAGGAATATCTTCTAATCTTGGTTGATGAAAGTGATGTTTTTGGCAAGAAAGCTAACAACCTTTATCAGGTCTTGTAATGTCTTCTAATTTGATTCACTCAAATCTCTGCATGTTCTAGAAATATTCTTATTATGCTATATCTTGGGGTCTAGAATCTCTGTGCACATATTGATGAGTGTTTAGTATTTCCTGATAACATTTTCCATTAGCTGACCAGTGTATGCTCATCTTGGAATCTAATTTTTCTCTGCCCAGAGTGGGCGGGGTAGAGCTGTGATGGGAGGAAGCATTATCTTATATCAGATAATATCTTTATTTTAAGCATTTCACAGTCTTTCCAATTCATCCCACGTGGGTTCCTTTTGTTGTTGGCAGAGATCAATGAAGTCAATATTCTGACTGCAGAGCTTTCTATGACTTACACATATTTAAAAGGATAAACTCCAATCAACAATTCTCTGTCTGAACTTAACCATCCTAATCCCTATCTTTGATTCTTTGGGCTCCAGCAAACAGGCTAAGGCTAGAGTTACATCTTCCCCAAGACTGAGGGATTCATTCTGTCTGATGGGCTGCAACACAGACTGGGCCAAGGAAATCTTTCACTTTGGAAAATTCAGCAAGAAAATCAGTAGTTGGAGAGATATATAACTAGAACTAGTTTCTCCATGTTTCAAATGGATACACATGGGGAAGAGTATCAGGACTTCATAGATCATAAGAAATTTGAGCACAGAGTCTTACACACAGTGGATGTTTAATAAATCCTTGCTTGAATGAAAGGACTTTAGAGGAAAAAATAATGCAAAACTGTATAATACCTTCAAAGTATAGAAAATTATAGTAGGAAGAGAGCTCATATTTGATCTGGAATCAAAGGATTTATAGGAAGAAGGGATCTTTGGATTATCTATCTGAATTCTCTTATTTTGTATATAAGGAAATAGTGAATTTTCTAATATCACAGAGAGAATTAGTGGTAGATCTGGTAAGAGGACCTAGAGGTCTGTTGTTATTAGTAAGATGATTTTTCTATGAAGATTTACTTTCTTACTTGCTCCAGAATCCTTATTCCCCCCCCCCCCTTTTTTGGAAAGAATTAGTAAGGTACAGAGGAAATAATAAGTATAATATGGAAGGAAAGGCTATCAAATTTATCTGTGTTTTTAATTTATCAAAGCTTTGGGAACTTGACTGGCAGCCTCTTAAATCTTATTAGCCCAACCCTATTTTTAACTGAAAAAGCAAGAATAATTTTAAAACTATTAAGCATCCCACAAGTCAAATGCTACTTAACACTCTACTATGTTGCTTTAAAAAAAAAAGTTTAACTTACAATTAACCAAATTCTTCTACTGACTAAGTTTCACTGTGGGAGAAAGTGAAGTACTCTCTAGGCCACATAATTTAGTCTAGTGTGCTGAATCACTAAGGAACAAAAAGGTACCCTAGTAGATGGAAGCCTGTGACTTACTTTTGGCTAGTAATTCACTGACCTAGAAGAATCTGATTAGATTCTTATTACACTACAAAGTTTTTTTTTTTGCTAGGCAAATGGGGTTAAGTGGCTTGCCCAAGGCCACACAGCTAGGTAATTATTAAGTGTCTGAGACCGGATTTGAACCTAGGTACTCCTGACTCCAAGGCTGGTGCCTTATCCACTGCACCACCTAGCCGCCCCAACTACAAAGTTTTAAAACCATGAAAATTCTATTTATCACAAAAGTTTTAATTCTTTTAATATGGGAAACAATGCATTTTAAAGGAAAGTTACATTAGAGAGCATTACAACTACCGAAAACATATGTGAAATCCTTACACTTATAAAGCAGGCTGCATTATTTGAAAGGATGCTGCAAAGTGAATTTATGGAAGTTGAGACTTATTCATAAGAATAATTTATAATATGGGGCTACTTTTCCTTACTGAGCAGATGGATACTGACATCTTTATAGAAAGGACAATAAGCATAGTTAATCAAGTAAAAAAAAATAGAGCTATTTCTCTTGTACACTGAGGTGTTTTAATAAGAAACAAAGACTGAATTTCCAAGCATATGAACTTGTTCCTTATCAGGATTATGATTTTTGAAATTGGATTTTTTATCACTCTTCAGAGAAAACTCTGTTCTTTTATGGGGTCTCAGTGCAAAGGACTATCTTATTTCAAATAAATTCTTTTGTTTCTTTTTTTGAAGATGTCATTATACATGATTCAAAGAGGTGGTATGAGCAGTGGATAGAAAGTTAGCCTGAGTTTCAGGAAGGCCTGATGTCCTATTTCTATTGCTATTTTTATTGCTTTGTGATCCTGGACAAGTCATTTAATACCCACAATATCCCAGTGTAATACTCACAATATCCCAGATAACCTTTTAAAACTATAAATTGTAGAGGAAAAATTGCCTAAATCTGCATTTTTAATGGGGTTTCCTCCTTGAGAGTGATTCCTACCTGTGATTTAAAAAAAAAAACATTTTTTCTGACTTCTCCTCTTCCCCAAAGTGATCTTAGAATCAAAATTCAAAAACATTCAAGAATATGAGAATGAGAGAGTCAATAAATAAATGAATATGCTGCCATGTAGGTTCTGTACTTTTAAGAATTGACTGAACCCTTTCAGTTTTTAAATATGTGCAGGAGGTTAAAGCAATGTTAAGTTGCTGAATTCTAGGTAAGAGGTTTGCAGCCAGTGGAAAGCTGGCCAAAAGTATTTTCCAAAAATGAGTTTAGTAGTATAATAGTGAAGCTTGAACAGTTGTGTAATAATAGTGAGAGGAGAATCTGAACTATTGATCTCCATCTTCTTCCTCCTCAGTATCTTTTCTCAGAAAGTGAAATACATCTTGGAGTTTTAATTAAATATAAATCAATGGCATGTTGTAGCTAAAGAAAGCAAGAAAACCAAAAAAAATAAAAAAGAAAGGAAATAAGGACAAAAGGAAGAAAGAAGGTAGAATCTACCTTAAAATTGGGCTGAATTGAGATCTATAAGATGCATAATGAAAGAATGAGACTCACAATTTCCAGAATGAAATTTTCTTCTATCCTGGTCAGATCACAAATGGATTATTGTGCTCAGTTTTGGACACCATACTTTAGAAGGGACGTTGACCAGCTAGAGAGTATACAGAAGTCAACTAGTATGGTTGGGAGCCTTGAGATCATGCCCTAGAGGAATGGTTGAAAGGATTATGTATAATTTAACCTAGAGAAGAGAAAGTACTTGGAACTATATCACAGTCTTCAAATATTTGAAGGCCCTTTTCATGAAAAAAGAGATTTTTGGGGGTAGCTAGGTGGCGTAGTGGATAAAGTTTTGGCCTTGGAGTCAGACGTAACTGGGTTCAAATTTGGTCTCAGACACTTAATAATTACCTAGCTGTGTGGCCTTGGGCAAGCCACTTAACCCCATTTGCCTTGCAAAAACCTAAAAAAAAAATAAAAATAAAAATGAATTTAAAAAAATGAAAAAAGAGATTTGATTTGTTCTACTTCATTCTAGAGGGTAGAATTTCCATGAATGGAAATCACAAAAAGCACATTCAAACTATAGGTAAGGAATTACTTTCTAATTATTATTATTCTAATCTAATTATTACTTTCTAATTATTATTATTATTCAAAAGTGAAATGGTTTGCCCTATGAAGTAGTAGTTTGTTGTTCTCTGAGAGTTTTAAAACAAAGGATGACCATTTACCCTCCTTTTAAAGTGTTGATGCTTGGTCAAGTATGAATTAAATTCAGTGTCTTGGGGGCCTGCCAGTTCAGGAATTCAGATGATCTGATTTTGTGATGGGGGCAAAGGTGAGACAGACAAACTGCTCTGGCAAAATGCAAAATATAACTTTATTTGTCCCCAGGGTTTATTCAGAAATCAAGGGTTCTGTCTTGGGGCTAGAAATGTTTTGATAAATTCAGAAATGCTACCACTAATTGAGATGATGGCAAAGAAGTTGCTACTAACTATAAGACAGAGTTGGCCCACGTTCTTCCCAGAAGGGTTCCTTTCCCAAACTCCACTTTCATAAAATCTGATAAAGTTAGAAATTGAAGGAATCATAGGTTTTAGAACTTAGTGGGGACTTTGGAGACCATCTCATCCAATGCTCATTTTACTGCCCAGGAAGCTGAGACTGGGACAGCTTGGCTTGGCAGAAAATAGCAGAGCTGAGACAGGACTCTGGATTTCTTTCTGCTATACTCCCTTACACTGTCAGATGGGAGAAAAATCAGGAAACAGTGAAACCTACAGAATACAATCAAAACAATATGAGAAGATATAGGAAAAGAAAGTATTTATATTTGCCTGACCTTAAACAGAATTTAAAATTAACTTTTGGGTGATTTGGTTGTAGGCACAAAAACTCTCATACAATTCAACAAGTGCCCAAGGTACACTCACTGTAAAAAAAGAAAAAAGCTAATATTTATTTTTACATAATCTCTCACAATATTCAGCAAATATTGAATCAAAGCTTGGGAACTTTGCTCAGTATTTGCAAGAGGGAACTACAGAAGCAAAACCTAATTCCAAAAAGTATCTAATCGAAAAATGAGAATTTCCTTTGATTCTATTACAAAGAAAAAGTTCTCCTTCACCAAACCCACAGAAATATTAGAAAAGTCCTTCAGACTATGGAATGTAACCTGGCTTAGGGTAGCCATAAAATAATCCCTAACTCTGTTTCTACACAAATTTCTGGGTAGAAAAATTCATCAAATAACAAAAGTAATATTAATGATGATATACCTAATTAAAATCGTTCTGGTTTTATACAATAACATCTTGAGACTAGCTTGACAATTCCATATGGTTTGGGACTAAGCAAGGTCTCCCCTTGAGCTCTACTCTAGGTGGAGAATGTGAGAGTGATTATAGAATGAGTGTTAGGGAAAGGCAGGTAGGTTATGTGCTTTAGACTCTTCTTCCTATCACCTTTTTGCTTCCTCAAACATATGAATTGCCCTGTCTTCTCTCCTCTTTTTCTGATATGTGGAAAAGGAGAAGGCTTCCGGTGGTAAGAAGTCAATGTTGGCACCACAGTGGAGATAAAAATAGCTCACTATCCATGTCCTTCCCCAATTAATGTCCTCTGTACACATAAATATACACAAATGTATTCACATGTACACACCCCCTTACATTTCTTCATATGTACATATCCTTCATACACACACACCTCCACCTGTCTGTCTCTTGTCACGGGCTTTGGAAAGTTATTTGACCTCTCTCAACTTCAGTTCCATATCTATAAAAAGAGAGTATTTGATTAGAGGTAGAGCCCTGGGCTTGGAACTAGAAAGACTTCCTCAGTTTAAAAATGACCTCAGATATTTGCTACCTATGTGACTCTGGGTAAGTCACTTAATATTTGTCTCCACTCCAGTATCTCTGCCAAGAAAAACCCAATGAAATCAGGAAGAATCAGACACAAGTGAAATGACTTAACAACAACAGCAACATCTTGGTGACTATGATACTAAGAACTTGTGATGATGAAGATGTACATTTATAAAGAACTTTAAAGTTTATCAAGTTGGGAGCAACAAGATGGTACAGTGGATAGGGCACCAGCCTTGGAGTCAGGAGGACCTGAGTTCAAATCTGTCCTCAGACACTTGGTACTTACCAGCTGTGTGACCTTGCCCATTACCCCACAAAACAAACAAAAAAGTTTACCAAGTGCCTTAAAAAAACCCCAAAACTGTAACCCTATGAAACAGATTGTACATATATAAGTATTTTCATTTCATAGTTGTGGAAAAAGTCTCTGAGAAGCGAAGTTATTTAATTGTTGTTGAACAGCTAGAGAGGGTCAAGCTTCAGTAAACCCAGCTCTCCAGAAAACAGCTTAAGACCTGAGGATAAGGAAAATAATTTCACAGTAGCCAAAATACCTGCTCAGCAAGTTCCAATGACTCCCTCTCACCTCCTGGATAAAATACAAATCCTCTGTTTTTCAAAGCTCTTTATTAACAATATCCCCTCTTCCCTTTCCAGGCTTCTTGCATCTTACATCTCTGACTCCTCTCCTCTTCTTCTGTCTTTTCTCTGTTGTCCAATGTCCTTGCTGTTTCTCAAACAAGATCCTCCATTCCCTGATTCTAGGCATTTTCACTGGGACAGTTAGATGGCATGATAGATAGAGTACCAGAGTCAGGAAGACCTGAGTTCAAATCTGCCCTCTGACAGGGCATTGTATTATGGGCATTTGCATTATGAATTTTTTTACATGATAGTTGTGTGACCTTGGGTAAGTCACTTACTCTCTATTTGCCTCAGGTTCCTCATCTGTAAAATGGGAATAATAATAGCACCTACCTCCCTGGGTTGTTGTGAGGATCAAGCGAGATAATATTGTAAAGAATCTGGTACAAAGTAAGTAC
Source organism: Macrotis lagotis (assembly GCF_037893015.1). Taxonomy (NCBI): domain Eukaryota; kingdom Metazoa; phylum Chordata; class Mammalia; order Peramelemorphia; family Peramelidae; genus Macrotis; species Macrotis lagotis. The sequence goes on along the minus strand of NC_133658.1, from coordinate 256,295,188 downwards.
TATATAAATGTAAGCTATTATGCATAAACTGCTCAGGCTTCCTTCAAGGCCCAGGTAAAATCCTATTTTCTTCAGGAAGCTTTTTGTACTAGAATTATTTCAAAATTTAAATTATTTGTGATTATTGTTTATTCATTTATTTATTTATGTGATTCCTTTATGTCTATTATTTATTAATTTATTTTTTATTAATTCCTGTGTCTTCCTTATGTTTATTATCTTTAATTTATCCTGTGAATAACTTGTATGCAAATAATTGCTTACACTGCATTTCCTTTATTACATTGTGAGCTCCTTGAGTTACTATTTTTACTTTGCTTTGAAACCCCAATACCTTCTGGCTCACAGTAGGTGCTTAATTAAATATTTATTGCTTGACCAGTTTAGAGATCAAGACTGCTAGAAGTAACCCATTGACAGCAGCAAGAAATGATAAGTGACAATTTGATAGCAAGGGCAAAGATAGGAAATCTGTAAGAAACAGACATGAAAATTTAGAGAGTACAATAGTCTGGAACCATTCAGAGGAGGAACAAAGAAGTCTACTCAGTTTAACAGCCCTAGAAGATTTTACTAAATTACACAGCCTGGAACAACACTTGATGTCTGTAAGATTGACTCTTGGTCTTTCAAGAAAGGTTAAATTATAAATTACCTGCTTAAGCAGGTAAAAAGAAAGAAAACACATAATTCAATTTAGTAAGATCTTCATTCAAAATCAAACTTTGAATTTAAATTAAAAATATGGAATAAAAAACTTCAGAAATATGGAAGTTTTCTCTATCTGGGCAGCCCAATAAATACATTAAATCAGAAAAATGAGCCATTAGCTCTATTTGCAAGTTGATATTTTTAAAAATAATTTATTTCACATCCTAGTTAGTGTGAAGATTTCTACTGAATGAAGGCTAAGTCTGTTGGGTCTCTCATTTAAAAAAAAAAAACCCCGAAAATTATTATTCAGTGAAGTACCTTTTAAACATAAGTAGATAGAACTGAAGCTTCTAAATTGTATTTAATATGCTTCCGATCAGAGTAACTGCAAAGGAGGCTAGTAATAGTTTTCTTCATTTAAAAAAAAAGGGAACAAAATAATTTGCATCTACTCATGCTCTCCAGAGTCTGATCAGGATTGTGAGTATCACTTGTACTTTATAGTGTCTTATCAATCAAGAAGCCATTTTGAAGTCTGTTATGATAGGATGGTATATTTCAATTCAATATTTATTTAACTATCTATTATATGCCAGACACAGTGCTAGGTGCTGGGAATATCAAGATGAAAATATTTAATAATCCTTGATCTTAGAGTTTACATTCTACAGGGAAGAATGTCTGTATGCAGAGTCAGAACAATCTCTACTCACTACCTGTGTAACCTTAGCTAAGGAAGTCCTTTAACCAGAAGCATGCAGGTAAATGTTGTCTGGAAAGAAAAAAAAGGACAAAGAACACACTTTTACATTTCATCTGCATTATTAACACTTTCTTAAATATAAACAATCAACAGAACAATAAATTGAGTTCAGATCTATGATATCTACCTATTTCCCAGGTAGCAAAGTGAATACAGAACTGGACCTGGGAATCAGGAAGGTTCACCTTAAGTTCAAATATGGCCCCAGATACTTACTAATTGTGTGACCTTGGGCAAGTCACTTAACCCCTTTGCCTCAGTTTCTTCATCTGTAAACCAACTGGAGAAGGAAAGGGCAAACCACTCCAGAACCTTTGCCAAGAAAACCCCAAAATGGGTCAGAAAGAGTCAGACAGAACTGAAATAATCATAATGAAAGAGTTTAATTGACTCTCTGAATGTAATTTGTGCATACCCCAGCCCTTAACCTAACTAGACCTCAGTTTCCTCATTTGTAAAATAAAAGTGTTATAACTGTATAACCTCTAAGGTCTCTGATAGGTTAATTCTATCAATTTAACCTTTAGCTACTGACAAATATATGTAGATGTTAAATATGCAATATTCAGTTCTTAGATTGAGTACTGTATAATACACTTTAACTTCCTTGAATTCTAGAGTCAAAAGAACAAAATCAACAAGGACTGGCCACTGATACATATTTCTTAAAATCTCAATATCAATATTTGTTAGAACCAGAAAGGATGCTTCATACCCTTGGTATAATGGTCTCATTTTACAAAGAGGGAAACTGAGACCTGGAGAAGAGACCTGACTTATTCATAGTTAGTATAGAACAAGGGCTACAGCCCAGTCTCTTGATTGCCCATTGAAGGCTTTTTCTATTGTACTAATGCAGCCTTTCAAACATGAGTTCAATCACAGAATCTCAGAAGTGTCCTCAAACTGTATCTGGTTTACCTGGTACCTGAATAGGAATTCTCTCCACAATATTCTTGACAAATGATCAGCCAGTGTCTACTTAAAGGCCTCTAGTGATAGGAAACCTACTATCTCCTAGGCAACCTGTTCCAATGCTGGATAGCTCAAATTGTTGGAAGTTTTTTTTTTTTCTGAAACTTTCTTCCATTTCTCCTAGTTTCCATCTCTGGGTGCAAACAGGAAAAATTAATCCCTATTACACAAAGCAGCTCTGTAGGGGAAAGAATATTGACTTGGAGTTCGAGAACCAGCACCCAGGCCAGTCTCTGCTGCTTACTATCCATGTGATTTTGTGTAAGTCACTTAAATTCTGAAGGTTTCTATTTCCTCATCCTTACAAAAAGGAGAGAATGATGATTTCTCACATCTACCCTTCCTGCCCTAACCTCTCTTCTGACCTCCAATCTCCCATCTCCACTGCCTTTCAGATTTCTCAAACTGGATGTCCAGTAGACATCTTAAACTCATTATCTTTCCTAAGCCCTCTGCCACCCTTTCCTTCCCTGTTACTGTAGAAGGCAACACCATCTTTCCAGTCTCTCGGACTCACAACCTAGGAGCTTTCCTCGACTCTTTGCTGTCTTTCCCTATTCCTTCCCTTCCTATATATAAACTGTTACTAAGACCTGCCAATTTCAGCTTTGTAACATCTCCCAGATCTGCCCCTTTCTCTTCTCTGATGTGGCCACCATTCTAGCATGAGCTACACCTCAGTTATTGCAATAGCCTGCTGGTGGGTCTGCCTGCCTCAAGGCTCACTTCATTCCAATCCATCCTCCATTAAAATACCAATGAGATTTTCCTAAAATATAGGTCTAATAATGGCATACCCCCCCAACCCCCACTTCGAATCCAGTGATATTGACTTCTTGGCTATTCCATGAACAAGAGATGGAGTCTCTTGGTCTAGGCAATTTTTCTAGTTTCTCCCCATTCTTGGAATTCCTTCCCTTCTTCCTTCTAACTACTACTAACTTGTTGTTTTTAGTCAGTTGTGTACAATTCTTTATGACCCCATTTAGGGGTTTTCTAGCCAAAAGATACTGTAGTAGTTTTGCAATTTTCTTTTCTAGTTTATTTTACTGATGAGGAAACTGAAGCAAACAGAGATTAAGTGACGTGTGGAGGGTCGTAAACCTAGTAAATGCCTGAGGGCTGATTTGAGCTCAGATGAATCTTTCTGATTTTAGGCCAGGCAGATTCTATTCACTATACCATCTAGATTCATGGATTCCTTTTCAGTCCCAACTAAAATCTTACCCTCTATTGGAAGCCTTCTCTAACACTTCTAAATTTCAATGCTCCCCTTTTCTTAATCATTTCAAATTTATTCTTTATGTAACATGCTTTGTATATATTTATTTTCATGATGTCTCTTCCTTTAGAGTACAAGCTCCTTGAGGACAGGGATTGTCTTTTTCCTCTTTTTTTTTTATCCACCAGGGTTTATTACAATGACAGCACATAGTAGATACTTAATAAATGCTTATTGAATTGAATTGAATTTAGAGAGGCAACTCTATTCCCTTTACCCTCCTGATTGCTCTGCCCTAAACATGCTCCATTTTTAACAATGGCATTCCTAAAATGAGACTACCAGAATGAAAAACTATGTTCTGCATGTTTTGACCAAGACAGATTATAACAAGATGATCACAATACCTGACTTTGGACACTAAACCTCTGCTAATACAGTTAATAAGCTGTATTCCCTCTTTTGGCTGCTGTTTTACCCTATTGTTTCATATTGAACTTATAATATATGCTAACTCACAGAGTTATCACACAAACTTTGTCTCCTCATTGTCTTCCTATCTTGGACTTGTAATCTAATCTTTTCTCTTTACCCTTTTATAAGACTTTATATTTTTTCCTATCAAATGTTTTCTTATTAGATGACCCATTGTTTAAGCCTGTTGAGATCTTTTAGAACTCTGTGTTGTCTAATATGTTAGTTTTTCCACTCAGATTTCTGTCATTTGTAAATTTGACAAGCATTCCATCTATGTCATCATTCAGTATTCACTGTCTTATTTGTTTTCTGTTGTTTGTGCTTATGCCATAGAATCTAGATGAGACCTTTAGAAGGTCTGTTGTCTGGACTTGTGGTAGGAGGGTATTAAGAAAATCACACTTGAGAATAGGTTATCACAATTCATGAGGAAATAGATCATTAGCTGCCTAAGAAATCAATCTGATATAAGAAGGAAAGGGGGGAAATACTCCTTGGCACAATATTAAGAGCTCTGAATTTGGGTGGCTCATTCTCTGAAGAATCTGGGGTCAACTATGGAATATGTAAAATTGTTTCTATCTGACAGCATTAGCAGTTTTGAGCATTTTCATGATGTGGCTCTCACCCCACTCTGCCTATGTCTTTGTGCCTATCAACAACCTAGAAGTGTCCAGCCCATTGGAACCAAAGTTAAGTCTTCAAATGAAGAAAGATCACCAGCTTGATTCTCTTGTCTTTTGAGGTTTCCAAAGTAGCTGATAACCCCAGAGTGTAATACTGAGAAGACTGCAGAATCCTGACTCATAGGCACAAATCCTAGGAACCTCCCAACAAATATCATACTACAGTCACTTCAGTGACTTTTACAGAGTTTTCTTTGAACTACTAATGATTAGAACTTTCTTTGCCATATTAGTGTATTTAAATTCATTTGTGTGCTCTCAGCCCATCTATGGAAGTTGCTTTCTATGAGGACTAGTAATGTAGAACACCAACTTAACAAAATAAAGGGAAATAAAATAGACATTATGAATAAAATATGTAGGTGGAAAAATGTATAAATGATCTGGGGGATGCTGACACAATAAAAAGTCCTTGTAACTGCCCTCCAGGCAAAATACATATTTTCAAAACCTGTAAGTTCTATACATTTTTTAAAAAAAATTACCTTCTCCTGTGACCTAGGGCAAGTATACATGCATTAGACATAGATCATTCCTAAGTGTCATTGGCCTTTTGTGACTACAGCATCAATTTCCCTGAGTTCTAAGTTCATTTTCTGGCCACACAAACTCATACACACACACACACACACACACACACACACACACACACACACACACACATCTGAGCTGTTAAGTTGCCTTGTTTTTCCTCATTTAGCACTTGGCATCAGTTTTCAACATGGAGTACTACAATTCAAGTCAGTTGTGTGCATTCTCAGCTTGCAAACCCAGCAATGGGCAGAGCTTAGTCTCAACATTTTTCTGACATCCATACTTAGGTCAGAAAACCAAGAAAAAAGGCATTTACAGTGTTATATACGCCAGCCCATTATCCTACTTAGCTCAGTATAGGCTTCTGAGGGAGAAAAAGGGCATAGCCCCCAAGATTACTAAAATCCCCATCCTTCCAGCAGTGCTGTCACTTTAATTATGAAATCCTTTGGCCTCCTTAATGTGACCTGGAAAACATTGCCATAGAGATTCCAGCCTCTGGAAAAGATTGGAGAATTTGTCCTGGAACTTATCAGTTTGGGGATTTTTTTTTTTTAAATTTTGGCTTTGGGACTAGTAGGAAAGAGAAATTGGAAGAATTCTTCCAACTTGCATGTCACTAGCAAGAAAGGACTGTGTGCAGAGTCAGCCAAATGTATCTGATCGATGGTAACTCTGGGACAGTGTCAATTTAGCTATTTCTGGACTCTGACTAGGTCCAGTTTCCTCTGGATTTGCTTGACCTCTTTTGCTAGTCAGGGCTGCAGATTTCTTTACCCAAATTATAAATGAATTATGATATTAACTAATTTAGAATTATACTTTATAACTAATCAAATTATAAGTGAAGCATAATCTTTTTTTTTTTTTTTTTTTTTTAGGTTTTTTGGCAAGGCATTGGGGTTAAGTGGCTTGCCCAAGGCCACACAGCTAGGTAATTATTAAGTGTCTGAGGCCGGATTTGAACTCAGGTACTCCTGACTCCAGGGCCTGTGCTCTATCCACTGTGCCACCTAGCAGCCTCTGAGGCAAAAAGATTTCTTATTTTAGAAATACTTTGTTGATGCTCCATCTTTATATTCACATAAGTCTCACTGTTACTTCCCAGTTGAACTCTCCTCCATAATAATCATTAAGAAAAAAAAGTCAATATATGACCTATATTTGAAAATATCTTTCTAATTTCTATACCAACAGTTCACCTCTTTTCTAAGAGATAGGTAGGATGTGTGAAGGCATCTTTTTTCCTTTTCTTTTTGTGGGGCAATGGGTTAAATGACTTGCTCAAGGTCACCCAGCTAGTAAGTATCAAGTGTCTAAGGTCAAATTTGAACTTAGGTTCTGCTAACTCCAGAGCCAGTGCTCTATCTACTGTGTCACCTAGCTGCTGCAAAGACATATTTTTCAAATTGCTAGAGGAGAAATTTTGCTTTAGAACATCTTGGAACCTATGAACAAGTTACTTTTCATACATGCCAAAACACTGAAATGTTTAAAAGTTTCTTCAAAATGGTATGGTGTAAGGGAAAGAACTCTGGAGTTGAAATGAAAATGTTTGAGTCTCCAGTCTGCTACTTTTCTAGGGCAAATCCTTGAACCACTAATGGAGCTAATAGTACTTGAACTGAAATTAAAATCAGAAGTCTTGGATTTGGATCTAAAGAGACTTAGTACCTGTGAGCTTGGACAAGTCACTTACCCTCTTGTATGCTTCAATTTCCTCAACAGTAAAATGAGAATAATACCAGTAATAGCACCCACCTCACAAGGTTGTGAGATCAAATGTATACTATGTATAAAGCATTTAGCATGATGTCTGGCACATCATAGGAACTTAATAATTCTTGTTCCCTCACTTTCTAGACCATCTCCCTCATGAAGTCTAGAGAGTCACCCATATAGTAAATGGAAGAACTTGACTTTGAATCCTGGTCCTCAGATTCCAAATCTAGGGTTCTTTGTATTCCAAGTACCTAACACAATACCTTGTACATTGTTATTATTTTTTATTTATTACAGTCATGTCCTTCTCTTCTTAATCCTATTTGGGGTTTTCTTGGTAGATACTAGAGCTGTTTGTCATTTTCTTCCCCAAATCACTTGACAGATGAAGAAACTGAGGCAAACAAGAGTAAGTGATTTGCCCAGGGTCATATAACCAGCAAGTGTCTGAAATGCAAGGTTAGTCTTCATTAATCTTCACAAATAATGAATATTTAAAATCACATATATATATATTTAAAACTTTAGAGATTATAAAGCATTTTCCTCCTAAAAAACCAGAGGTAGGTAGTACAATTATAATTATCCCAATTTTGCAAATAAAGAAACTGAGACCAGGAGATATGATGGTCCCTTAGCTCAATTGTGAACTATGAACTTGAACCTGAATCCTCTAACCCAATTTCTTTCAACTACATCATGCTGTTTCTAAGATTTAGGGTCAGAAAATAAAAATATTACATGTGATAGAGCACATGGTATAGTGAAGATACACTAGACTATGAAATAGGAAAAACTTGGGTTCTAGACCCAGTTCTGGAATAGTGATTCACATGTTGGTCTTGGAATACATAAGACCTGATTTCAAAACTTGACTCAAATGCTTGCTAGCTCTGTGATCCTGGGGAAGTAATTTAATCTCCCTTAGTCTCAGTTTCCTGTTATGAAAAATGAAGATAATAATAGCACCTACCTTTCAAAGTTACTTTAAGGATCAAACAAGATAACATATGTAAAGTATTTTGCAAACCTTAAAGTGCTAAATAAATGCTAGTTATTATTATGATCATTATTATGCAAGTTATTTCACTCCTCTGTACCACAGTGACTTCGGCTAGAAAATGAAAAGAGACAAGATGATCCCCAAAGCATTCAATGAAATCATGATGAGAGGCAAAGGAAAGGTTCTTGGGTCAGTTTAACATAGCAATAACCTCAGAAGGTTTTGTGAGCAAGTGTTAAAAAAAAAATCTCAAGGAATGTGTCAGTCAATTCCATAATTTCTCATAGCTCATAGTGTAAAGGATTTCCCAAAAATCTTAGTTCAGTTTTAAGTTAATAAGCTATTAAATTTATTAAAGCTTAAAATTATCCTAAAACTTTTGGTACACCCTTTACACACACACACACACACACGTTTATATATATATATATATATATATATATATATATATATATATATATATATATATATATATATATATATATGTATATACCTTTCTCTATTTTTATCATTTCTCTCTTTCCCTTCCCCCTTATCTTAACATTCCTTATAACAACACAACACTGTAAGATAAATTGTGCAAGTAAAAGAACCTCTACATTATATATGATGAAATAAATGAAAGTTCAGGGAAAGAAAGTGACCCATCCAGATACCCATAGCTTTTAAATTCCAGTTGATACTTAAAGCAGTTTTGCTATTTTTTCCCCATTATACCACAACAATTCTTGTGTCTAGCTTAAAACAATAACCACTAAAAATCCCCAAATCCATTTTTAAAGCCTCCTAAATACCCCAACAGTGTCTTTAAATCCCTTTCCAATTATTCTGATTAAGAGCAAAATGTGGAACAATCCCCAGGTTTACTTATAAGTCAAAGGTTTAATTTTTTTCCTTTGGTCTAACTGAAAAACTTTTTCCAATTAAGCAATTAAAACTCAACAAGGTAGACATCATCACTGATTAAAGGAGGAAAGGATCCAAAAGTCTGTTGTTGAAGTGAGAACATTTCTCTCCCTGCTGATGGCTGAAGTTGTGAAATGCTTTGGTAACTGTTAGTGCATCACTGTCTTTTTTTTTCTTTTTTTCTTTTTTTTGCTTGGGCTGGAAAGAGAACCTTTAATAGATATATTTGCTGACTTTGAGTCCTCTGATGCACAAGATTTTCATGAGTTCAAGGATACAGTCACAGGCATTGTTAGTTCATAAGGTGCTGTTAATATGAAAGGAGAAAGGGCATGAATAATAAAGTCAACAAACATTTTAATGCTTCCTTGGTGCTAGGCACTGTGTTCATCTCAAGAGACTAAGAAATGCACAAACAATTGCTTCCCTTAAAGAGCTGACATTCTACTGGGGAAAATATGCAAATAATTAGGTACAGAGAAGGTCTCTATCTCTATCTTTATCTCTATCTCTATCTCTCTAACTCCTCTATATGGGGAAAATGGCAGGAAATCTCAGAGGGAAGGCATTAGCAGTGAATCAGGGAAGGGATTCCTATATAAAGATGAATATTAACATAGAATTAAATGAAGCCAGGGAAGCCAGTAGGCAGAAAGGTGGAGGGAGAACATTCCAGGCATGGGTGGAAGCCAGTTAGGAGATATGTGTTGTGTAGGCTTAAAGAGATGACCTAGATGACATATTTCCCTCAATGTACTGGCTCAAAAACCTTCTGAATAGCTCCTACTTTTATTTCAAGCCCTTTGAAAGCGGAGGATGTGGATCCTACAGAATTCCAGGACTCCAGATTTGGGTAATGAGATAGGGGCTTGCTCAGCTGGAGGTAGATTTAACTGGATGCCACTTAAATTTTCAGGCAGTTGCCATTGTTTAGATGAATCAGAAACCTCCCATTTCAGGCCTGGGAGGTATTAAACCTCTTGCTCCTTTATTGAGACTATACAATTGACACAGCTTAATTGTTATGACTGGGATGGTGTCACCACCAGCAGGGTTGATATCTTACTCCAGGAAGACAATCTCTCCTTGCTGGCCTGGGAGATCCTATTCAACACATCAGCAGCCAACCACAGGCACACATGTTTGGGAAGGGGGAATGATTAGGTTCCCAGTTTAGGCGACAAGGGAAATTATTTTTCTTTAGAAATTATTATTTTTGTCTCATAAAAGAAGGAGAGCTAGATTATATTCATCTTCTCTTCAGAAGTCATGGGAGATAAGAATAATTTATAGAATAATGAGGATTCATGAAAAAGATAACTTTGAACTAAAATCCCTCTCATTCCTTCTTTCTGAATTCTGTATCGCTCTTCCACTGCATACACACACACACACACACACACACACACACACACACACACACACACACCCAGAGAGTTTTCTAATTCTTTGCCAGCCTCAGACCAAGCCAAATATTGAGGTCTGTCCATGTGTTATTTTATATCCTCCCCCCAAACCTGGTTAATGTTTACAAATTGAGAAAATGGCTGAAATTTGGCACTGTCATTACATATCCATGTCATGTGAGACCACAGGTAAATATGAAAATCTGGACTGGCACAAAGATTGATCCAACACAGATAAATTACAAATTAAAAAAAATTAACAGAAACCAATCTGCCTCAGAACACCACTTGCCAGCATGAATCTCTATGGTAACTGAACTCTCAGTGGCCTCCCAGGGGTATTCAACTAGTGGGTTTCTTTTTTTTTCTTCCCTTTTCAAGGAAAGTTCTCAAAACTGATTTAAATATTATGATATTCTCATCTCCGAGTGCTAAATGGGAGATGTATTCATTTTGGCTATGGTGCCTTTTCAAACATATACTTTTCTTCCCTCAAATGCCATTGCTGTAAAGGTGAAATATTTCCTAATAGAAGGCTTCATTTAAGTTTGAAACCCAGGGCTGGGGAGGACTGGTTTGGGTATTTTAGAGACAGCTGGGTTAAAGGTTGCCAGGCAACTGAATTAACCTATAGAAGGCAATAAATGAGTAAATAAATGATAGACAAACAAATCAACAGGAAAGAAAAGAGACACAAATGTAGTTTTTCCCCTTTTCTTTTCATATTCATTTGTTTGCCTCTCTTCTCTATTGGAAGGTATTGAGTTGCCACTTGCTACAACACATATTTTATCAAAGTTATGTTTATCTAGCCTCTACTGGTTTTCAGTCAATTCTTTTTACTCAATTTCCCCTTTTTCTTTTTTAGAAAGATTTTATTTATTTTGAGTTTTACATTTTTCCCCCATTCTTGCTTCCTTCCCCCCACCCCCCATGGAAGCCATTGTTAGTCTTTATATTGTTTCCATGGTATACATTGATCTCAGTTGAATGTGATGAGAGAGAAATCATATCCTTAAGGAAGAAAAATAAAGTATAAGAGATAGCAAAATTACATAATAAGATAATTTTTTTTTCTAAATGGAAGGTAATAGTCTTTGGTCTTTGTTCAAACTCCACAATTCTTTCTCTGGATACAGATGGCATTCTCTATTGCAGACAGCCCCAAATTGTCCCTGATTGTTGCACTGATGGAATGAGTGAGTCCATCAAGATTGATCATCACTCCCATGTTGCTATTAGGGTGTACAGTGTTTTTCTGGTTCTGCTCATTTCGCTCAGCATCAGTTCATGCAAATCCTTCCAGGCTTCCCTGAATTCCCATCCCTCCTGATTTATAATAGAACAATAGTGTTCTATGACATACATATAACACAGTTTGTTAAACCATTCCCCAATTGAAGGACATTCACTTAATTTCCAATTCTTTGCCACCACAAACAGGGCTGCTATGAATATTTTTGTACAAGTGATGTTTTTACCTTTTTTCATAATCTCTTTAGGGTATAGACCCAGTAGTGGCATTCACTGGTCAAAGGGAATGCACATTTTTGTTGCCCTTTGGGTGTAATTCCAAATTACTCTCCAGAAAGGTTGGATGAGTTCACAGCTCCACCAACAATGTATTAGAGTCCCAGATTTCCCACATCCCTTCCAACATTGATCATTGTCTTTTCTGGTCATATTGGCCAGTCTGAGAGGTGTGAGGTGGTATCTCAGAGATGCTTTATCAATTTCCCCTTTTTCCGACTCAAGGGATATTCAATTTAGAAGGAGAATCCCTTTTTTCCTCAGAGGATAAATGGAAGCAAATGAAAAAACCAGGCTTTCTCATCTCTTCCCTTCCTCACTCAATTTTCCACTGAAATAACCATCAGATTTTTAAACTGTATTTAAATAAAGGGAAGGGAATAAGCATGCATAAAGCAGTTACTACGAACTAGGCTCTAAGGAAAGCATTTTTCAAATATTATTTCATTTTACCCTCACAACAATTCTGGGAGGTTGGCCCCATTACCACCCCCAATTTACACTTAGAAAAACTGAGGTGTAAGTGACTTGCCCAGAATTACATGGCTAGAAAGTATGTGCCACTTAGGCTACCCATAATAAGAGGTATCACATTTTTAGAAGCTTCCTTTAAGTATGACCATTTGACTAATTAATGACTTTACTTATATGTGGGCCTGATCTTAGAATGCTAATTATGTTCATTTACACATTTACCAAAAATCATGCTCATCAGTGTAGCCACAGACACAGCACTTAAAAAAACCCAAAACCAAAACCCTGTTATTATTGTCATTCAATCCATAATTATTTATTAAGTGCTTGCTCTGATCTAGGTACTGTGTTAAGCAATGAGGATACAAATAAAAAGGAAAAAAATAACTCCTGTTCTCAAGGAGCTTATATTCTAATGGAGGAGCCAAACATACCCATAAATCATTAGACACAAACTAAATACAAAATGGAGGAAAGATTCCTTATTACTAATAATAAACAGAACTAATAATAATAAAACAAGGAGAAAAACCTTGGCATCAAACCTATTAGAAATTCAGAATGTTATGTTTTAGATTTTAAAAACTACATAAACCTAGCTTTATCAGGACAATTCTACTATTCCAAGTGATAATTAGAACTGCCATTTTTCAAGAAGTCTGTGCTACTCTCATTAGAGTCTTGAAATGAAAAAAAACCTCACAAAGCACAAGATATCTGGAGTGACTGGAATACCCTTGACCTTAGAAGGTGAACAATATGATCTAAGCACCTTAGTGATTTTGCAGAGCTAGAATTGGCATGTGAATGGAAGGCCTTTTTTAAGCATATCCATAAGTTTGACATTTACTGGACTTTTTGTTTTCTTCTCATCAAACTCTTAAGAATAATTTTGCAGAAACTTCTCTAGTATGAGATTCTACCAAAAATATGCTCAAAATCAGTAGAGGATCAATTTTACTGCAGGCCAGAGTTTAGAATAAGTTGCTCACTGTAATTGTTGAGTGAAATAAACATTTTGTTAGCAAAGGATCTTTGGCAAATAGCTATCTGGGATGGCACAGATTCAGCAAAGTTCCATCAGCAAGGAATTAGCCTAACAGCATGGGGGAAGTAGAGAAGATACACCCTGGGGAGCAGAAAATGTTTAGCAAGGTTTGTTGTTTTTTTTAGCTCTAAGATTTTAAGTATAAAGCCCTAAAATAATGAAATAGCACTGGAAAGGAATGTTCAACCAGCAGTATAGATTTTGTTTCATGTTGAAAAGAAGAAATCACCTGGAATCTGTGATCCATGGTGAACTGTGAATTATCATAGGAAGAAATTCCGATTTAAAATCCTCTAATTAAATTCTTCAATGTTCACTAGTAAATAAGCCAGCGCTGCTGAACTCCAAGTGTTGAGAACACTTGCTGTGTGGAGTGAAAGGCCAAAGACTGCTTCTTTATTGAGCTTGATACATATGGTGAAAACATATTGACTAATCACTTGGCATTTCTGAAAAACCAAAGAAAGCAAAATGGAGAGCTGAGGGGTGTGGGTGGGGCGTTAAAGAATGACCAGGTATGTTTAAACTAGAAAATAAAAATCACACCATTAAAAAATGCAAAATGGGAAAAAAGGGTGCCAAACAAGTTTAGGAGAGGAAATGAAAAAAATTTTCAAAGGAGTTCAAGCAATACTACTAAGCAATAACTTTCATAATTTAAGGGAACTGTATATATTTTTTAATTGGGACATCAAGGTATCTTTTTTTTACCAGTATGGTTAAATCAGAAGAGCTCTGTCCTAGGAGCCTGGGGGTAGAGTTTAAGACATGATTCTGACATTTATAGCAATGCTAGTGTAAGCTCGTTGACAAGCATGAGTCTCTTTTTCTTCCTTGGTAAAATGAGAGGTTTTGATTAGTTGCTCTTTCAAAAGTTCCTTCTGATTTTAACACCCTGTGTTTGAAGGTCTCTCCTAGCTATGATATTTTATGATTCATGTTCTCTTCACTAACATAGATATCCTATTCAAGCACCAAAGCTTGTAATCACAAGCAAGGTCCACTTACTCACCAGAAAGGATTCAGTTAGATCTCTATTCTCACACAGAAGAGTGGTTTTTTTCTCCCAGAATTAAAATCCTAGCTCTAGATTTATCCCTAATGTTCTCCAAGTTATACAATGCCATCAGAGTTCAATAGGGATAGTGTAGCCTGGACTGCCAATCAGTCTGCCCTGTCACGAACACATCCCTTAAAGTATAGAACTATTCAAGGGGCGGCTAGGTGGCGCAGTGGATAAAGCACCGGCCCTGGAGTCAGGAGTACCTGGGTTCAAATCCGATCTCAGACACTTAATAATTACCTAGCTGTGTGGCCTTGGGCAAGTCACTTAACCCTGTTTGCCTTGCAAAAACCTAAAAAAAAAGAAATATTCAATTCTAAATAGGGCTATTTCAAAGAAATTCCTCTTCTAAGAATATATTGCCCCCATTATACACTTAGCACAAGAGAAGAGACAGAGATACAGAAACAGAGAGAAACAGAGACAGAGAAAGAGAGGCCTTTATTTGAAGAATTACTGCAAGTAGGGTTACATAGTGTTAATCAGTACTTATTCTGACAATTATTACATTTGTTCTTTGGAACTATCAATGTTTAAGTTGGGGCTAGTTAGTGATTTAATTTTATGACACTCATTCTGTACCTGAAAGTGTTATGTGGTATACATTTACTTTCTCAAATTAAGTGAATTAAAATTTATTTTGGCCAGAACACACTTTGAGAACACATTTTGAGAAGTTTATGAAGCTCCTTGAGATAAGTGACAAAGCCATGAGAAATCATGGTGACACATGGCACATCTTTTAAGTTTTTGGTTTTGGATGATTTATTTGTCTTTATTGCAGCACAGGTCCTACTCCAACTATCTGCTGCCCAGGAAATCCAGGGAAAAGACCCCTTGAGGATATGTTAGAATGCCAAAGGGACAGCCTGAAAAAGCAATACCTTCCTTCTCATCTACCTTCACATCCCAGTTTCTTCTAGTTTGGGAGGAGAAATGTTCAAAGCTAGGGAAAATGAATCCCCTAGAAATGTTCCTCCATTTGAACAAAGCCAAAATCCCTGGACTATCAAAAGCCACAGCAGTTCTGACCTGGACTCAGAGAGTGTGTCATTTAAAGAAATTCAGAGACAAGAAAGCTGTATAATGAGAACTAAGCAGAGCAGGATGAGAGGAGAAACTGTTCTCAAGATTAATACCCATCAACCTACTTTGATAATGATTTCCCTATATACTAAACCACAGAGACTTTTTGAGCTAGTCACCGTGGTGAGTATTAATGAATTCTTGAGCCTTTTCCATGAATATCACCTAATGCTATGGCCAGTGAGTAACCCTTAAGGCGTTCTTAGAAACCTGGGAAGATGGGCTTCCCTTGATGAAGCACTTATTAGAGAGTTTCCATTTGAAATTAGATTAACCTTTCCAAAGGAGTCTGGGGACAAAACCAAACCATGGTGCATCAGCAAGAGATAAGGCACAGTTCATCTAAACAGGAGAGGGCTGGGCTGCCATGGCCCTCCATGCTTCTTAAATGCTGGATTCTCTCACATCACGGAATGGGTGTTCAGGGAATCTGATCCAAAAATCTAAAACAAAAGGAATCTTCAGAAACCTCTGAATGGGAGCCTCAAGCGATAGAGACCACTGGAGTCCCTACCCAATCAAGGCCCCTCTGACTGGAGGGAGACTTAATACCCTCCCCACCTTTAAGATGTGATGAAAATCCCACTGTTAAAAGAGAAAGTTCAGAAATAAGAACTGAAAAAGGGGATTACTGCAGGTTCCTCACAAAAAGGATTAGCGGATTGAGGAGTAAAAAGATCAAAAAGACTTATATTGAAAAGGCTCTCAGAACCTCTTCATAGGCTGAATTTTTTCACAGAGCCTGTAACTCAGCTGCTGGGCTTTGCAGCCACCTCTCTCAATTAAACACATTCTAAATGCGAATTAGTATCAGGAGCTGAGAGTTGGTTGCCTTGCTTCATTACCAGTTGAAAGTACAATAAAGATGATGAACGAACTCAGAATTCTGACCCAGTTGTATTCTGCTTGCCTAGTGAAAGAATTCTTAAAGTTCTGACTTAGCTTTAACTGCAACACCTTAAAATTGCAAGTTTAAAAATTTTAAGTCTATTTTGCACATC
Organism: Macrotis lagotis; assembly: GCF_037893015.1. Taxonomy (NCBI): domain Eukaryota; kingdom Metazoa; phylum Chordata; class Mammalia; order Peramelemorphia; family Peramelidae; genus Macrotis; species Macrotis lagotis. Next base: position 256,278,638 of record NC_133658.1, on the reverse strand, counting down.
TCTTTATCTCATCAGACCCTTATAACAATCTATCTGGGTAAGGTGTTGGATTTTCACTTTGTAGGCAAGGAAGTGAGGAGACATAGAATGGAATATTAACTTGCTGATGGTCTCGTGGTTGGTTTATGGAAGATCCAAGATGGGTAATGTCTCTTGATCCCTATTCTACCTATTCCTGACCTAAGCCAGAGACAAAAGAAATAGATGAAATTCCTCCAGTCTGATAATAATGATTCTTCACCATTGTGACCTTAGCACTTTTTAGATTTGTATCAGTAAGAATGCTGAGCAGCCTATTCTGAAATTACATGAGCAGAGTTAAAAAAATGGAAAGTTATATAATTCAAGGTGGTCCAGTTACCCAGAAATATCCCAAGAAGTCCAGCTACAATGTCATTAGAATGAGCCAGACACTAATTGTTTTTTGGAAATCCTCCGGCAAAGAAAATATTCCATTCACATGTTATCACCGCCCCCAAAGCAAAAACGACAACAAAAAATGAAAAAAATTCCCAAACAATCCAAACAAATCCCCTTCCTCCCAATACTCTCCAATGATTGAACAGATTTTATATATGATGTGACATAATAGAAAAACTTTTGGATTTGGAGTGCCAAGATCTAGGTTCAAATTTTGAGTGTGCTACTTATTCCCTGGGTCACCTTGGACCTTTCTGAACCTTGACTTCCTCCCTATAACATGAAAATGTTGAGTTTGATGTCCTCTGTAAAAAGTCACATGCAGTATTTTTATGTAATCAATACATGATAACTTATTCTTTTATATCACTATGTTTTGCTTACCTGATTGATAATTACTGAAAGAACTTTGCAATCATTTTTATATTTTTGCATTCATTTACAATATTTTTTGTGAACTTTAGTTATCATGTAGTGATGATGATGATAAACTAACACACATGTAGTACCAGGTACAATGCTGAACATTTTATAATAATTATTTAATTTGATCTTCACAATATTCCTGGGAGATGTATAATTATTATTATTCCTATTTTGCAAGTAAGGAAACTGAGGCAAATAGAATTTAAATGATTTGCTTAGAATTGCACAGTTAACATGTGGCCATAATTTGAACTCAGGTCTTTTTGACTGCAGGCCTGGCACTCTATCTACTATGCCACTTAGCTGCCTCTGAAAAATTCTCTGAAAAATCCTGCAGAACAAGGTTTGCTGCTTATTATTGTAAAATCCTCCTCTATTACCTTTGAAAACCCTATGTTAGGGGCAGCTAGGTGGTGTAGTGGATAAAGCACTGGCCTTGGAGTCAGGAGTACCTGGGTTCAAATCCGGTCTCAGACACTTAATAATTACCTAGCTGTGTGGCCTTGGGCAAACCACTTAACTCCATTTGCCTTGCAAAAACCTAAAAAAACCAAAACAAAAACCTATGTTAGAAGCATGCAAGCTCTGTCAGGCCCTTCCTGGCAAGAAAAACTGCAAGTGATGCCCAATAATCTGGGGACTAGCCTCATGAGTATGGAGATGTCCAATAAGAGTTAGTCTGAATTCATAACCAGCCTCAGACACTTAATAATTACCTGTGTGGCCTTGGGCAAGTCATTTAACCCCATTATCTTGCAAGAAAACAAGGGAAGTCACAATGGATGAAGCCTTATACTTGAAATTGAAAAACTCTGATTTTGAGTCTTTCCTCTGACATTTATGTAGCACATGCCTATAGACAAGGCAATAAATCTCTCTAAGCTTCACTTTCCTCATGTAAAATGTACTATTTAGACTAGACAGTCTCTAATATCCCTTTTAACTCTAATTCCTTGAAGTTATGAAATCTGCATTGGTAAGAGTATCTTCACCAGTGAATCAATATTCTTCAGGAATGAAATATACATGTTGGTGGAGCTAATAAATGGTTCTGTTCTCTGGAAAACAGTTTAATATGATACCAAAAAGAAAAAATGGTTAAATTGTCCTTTCACCCAGAGATAACACTATTAGGGAAACACACAAGAAAGTAAAAAATAGAAACTTCCAAACCAATATAATGACAGTAGCATTTCTTTTAGCATGAAAAATGAGGATGGGGAATAAAATTGGACCCATGAAACTGAAAATAAAGTGAATACTGATAAAATAGGGACTGAAAACATTGTGGCATATGAAACGTAATGCAATATTGTTGCATAAGAAAGTATGACCATTGGGGAAGATATCTATGAATTGCATGTGGATTAAAGAAAGCAGACCAGGATAACAAAACATTAAAACACATCAGAATTCAGATTAATATATTGACCAATCACGAGTTCAATGAGCTGATGATGAAACATACTGTTGTGGTAGATTATGGTAGAGCATTGAAAGAGGTAGTTCAACTCAGCAAACGTTATCAGATATGGCAGATATTTTGCCTTATTGGTTTAACTATTTGCGTTTGCTTAAGAGAGGGTTTCATAAAAGGGAATTATTGGGAAGTGACACTCTTGTAAACAATAAAAGTCATCAATAATTTTTAAAAAATTGAAAGAGTAAAGTGACTAATATGGATATATGTTTTGCATGATTGTACATGTATAGCCTATCTATCAAATTGCCATCTCAAGGAAGGGGTAGTTAGGTAGGCAGGAAGTCAAAAGTTTTTTAAAATAATGCTAAAATTATTTTTATATGTAATTGAGAAAACATGAAATATCATTAAAAATAGAAGTATTTTAAAAAGAAGCATGATTTTCTTCACAATTTTCTTTAGGGACTCATGAGACAACAGAAATGAATCAACTCTCGTGGAAATCTAAACTAACTGAAACTTCAAATTTAGAACATAATGGACTTGAGTAACTTGCTTTTACATTGGGAAACCTACATGAAATATTCCATTCAGCACTGACTCTAGATTTGATATAAAGCACACAAGGTTGTATAATGATCCTATTAAATTTGGTGAGGAGTTCTGAGACTGCATAGTGGAAATGCAAAAAAGAAAGGTAAACAGAGAGATATTTTAAAAGGCTTCTTTTTTTTTTACTAAATTAAAAATTTTCTATTTTCCAAAGTATCTGAAAAATGAGTAGCACATCATCTTAAAAGGAAGCGGGAGAAAGAATTCAGTTTTCTCATCAAGATTGAAAAACCAAATAATTTAATAGCTGGACTGATTTTTTTTAAAAAAGGCTTTGCCCAGAGATTTCTCATCATTCTTCATTCATCAATCAGCAAATATTAACTAAATGTGTGCAAATGAGCAGGGCCAACAGTAAGATGCTGCAAGTCCCAGTTCAAATATCACTTCTGGCATGTGACCTCCCCTTATCATACTATTGGGGATATGACCATTTATGTTGCTATTATCATCTGCATCACTCATATGACTTTCATCATAATTGTGTCCTTAGCAAGGCTTTTTGTGAACACAGATTCTTTTCCCAAACTAGATTTTTTAAGCTCCTGGTGGCTAAAGTTTATGCCTCCTACTTCCTTGTATTGTATATGATGCCTAGCATTAAATAGTGGGCCTTCAATAAATATTTGTTGAGTGAATGAATGAAATAAAATAAATGTCATGTTCTCTGCCCTCAAGGAAGTTGCACTCTATATATAATTGTGAAAATACCATCTACAGCACACATTAGGGAGGAAAGATATTTTTCCTGAGTGTCCAGATCAACATCTGAAAAATGTATGTTTCAGTCTAAAACTAAAAAAAAATTTGGTGCCTCTCAAGTACAAAACATTTTCATAAGTACACGAGTCACAAGGTGATATTCATAGAGTGGCATAAAAAATAATAACTGTAGAAGCAGATTATACCTTACGTTCCAATCCTGGCTAACACTTTAAAGTTTGCAAAGTGATTTTATATATATATATATATATATATTTATGTATATACACACACAGCCACACACATATATACATGCATATTCTCATTATATCCTCACAACAAACATGGGAGGTAGTGTTATTTTCCCCATTTTATAGTTGAAGAAACTGAGACAGACAGATATTAAGTCCAGGACTATACAATTAAGCAAGTGTCTGAGGCAGGGTTTGAATTTGGATGTTCCGATTCCAAAACCAACGTGTTAAACTCTGTAGTTTCCTTCTCTATTTATTTTACTATTCACCATCTGTAAGACCTTGGCAAGTCCCCGGTTCTAGGGATCAACTTTTGAAAAATGAAGGGATCAGACTAGATGACTTTTCCAGTTCCTTTTAGCTTCAAGTCTATGAACCTATGAAATGTGACCCTGAATTTTAGGAATCTTTTATTCATCGCAGACTTTTGCCTCCCTACAGATTTCAATCTCAGCTATTCTTATTTCTGCCCTAACTTTAAAGTTGATTGCTTGCTTTCCAAGAGCTGCTGCCTGACGGGATTTTCCTTTTAATTAGCACATTAACCTTAGTAACAATACTCCTAATAATTAATAAGCAACTCACTCTGTTTAGGAGCAAATAAAAATGGCAAGAAGTCAATGTTAATTTAAAAAATGCTTGTAAACACAAATGTGGAAAGGCCAGTGATAATGACCTTATGGTGTTATTAGCAGTTGTGACGTTATTATAGGTTAAGAAGCAATTCATTGGAGCTATGCAAAGGTAAATACAACAATAAGATTGCTTATTAAGCCTTGATAGCATGCTGAAAGATTATTGTGAAATATTTGGGGCCTTTCCCTTTAAAAAGCAGCCTTTCCACTCTGCACAGACCCTTGGACAGCCAAACCGGAAGTTGCTTGAAGTCCTTGCCAAGATTGTGCTTTAAGTCTAGAGCATCCCCATGAACCACCAGTCTAGGGAACCACTGGGTTTGTCTACGTGCAGGGCTCCAAAAACAATTGTTTCACTCACAAGTAAATCTGATAAATGGAGCAAGGGTGGGGGATGCCAAGCCTGTCCTCGCACAGTCCCTTATGATGGGCCCTGAGCGCTGGTGATCATTTCCTTCCCTGCCTTTCATATCACTGAACTGAAACCATCAGTCCTGTCAAAAACGAGGCCTGCAGATAAAAGGCCAGTGCATTAAGAAAGCGCATAATTGTCAGCCTCTGAATTTCTGACGTTAATCGTTTTACTTTAAAGAAGACAGTGGAGCTCTTGACTGTGAATTTTTTTTTCTTTTTGCCAATGCATAGGAGTTCTTTGGAGGTGGAGGGGGGGGGGAGAGCGTTAAAAAAAAACAAGGTTCGCTAATTAAAAGTAATGTGTTTTCCCATTTTTTGGCAATTTGATAACACAAAACACTTACTTGGGGGCCACAGGGGGAAACAAACTGAGACAGATAAAAAAATGTTTTGTGTTCAACCAAGCAAGACTATGTTAATGCATATTATCCCATTAATGCACATCAACATCGGGAATGAGCGCACCAATGCAAGCAAGAAGCATACACTTATCATCATTTGATAACATGTTTAATGACAGATTGACGGGAGATTTGCAAATGTGAACTGGCATCACTGTTGCTAGCTTGAGCTTCTGCCGCCTCCTCTGCTATGCCAGCATATTTATGTGCATAATTTGATTTCTCAGCCACACTGTTAGTACATTTTTAATATTAACTATGCAAGAACAGACAGCCGAACTTAAGTTGCACTGATGGTTGGAGTTCATTAGATTGAAAAAGATGGGCACTGATGACGAACATAGAGATGGCAGGCCGGCATCAGAGAGCCAAACCTGAACAAAACACACTCCATTTTGAACAAACTGAAATTATACATTTCATGTTGTAGGATGCAGTGGAGGGCCTTAGGAGCCCGTCGAGGACAGGAAAAAATAATGCCACCCTGGACATTCTGACAGCACTCTTACAAGAAGACGAGTTAGAGGAGGTAAAGAGTAGAATAGCCTCCCCAACTGAGAACTGGAAGACTTGAGTTCAAATCCCAGCTTTGTCTTTGATTTGTTCTGCATGCTTGAGCAAATCACTTAATTTCCCTAAATTTAGGTTTGCTCTTCTGCAAAATGAAGAGAGTGGACAGATAATAATAAAATAATAAATAGATAATAAAATATAATAATAAAACAATAATTTATAGTCATATGCTATTTTATTGCCACAAAACTCTATCACCTAATTTGATTTTCAAAAATCTCCCTGTAAAGTAGATTATATTGCATTATCCAATTCTGAATTTCAAGCAAACTGCAGCATCTATCTAACACCATTCCTTCATTTTATAAATGAGGAAACTTGGGCCCCAGGTCTGAGATTGAGTGATTTTTCCCAAAGTTATATAGGTGTGAATGGTAGGTTTCAAACCCAGGAAGGTGACTTCAGAGTTATTGCTCTTCCCATTGAGCTGGTAGTGTCAGTGTTCCTCAAATAATAGAATTTAGAACAGTATGTAGGGATTTCAAAGAGAATCTAGTACAATTCAGTCAATCAACTAGCATATTTAAGTATCTCCTATGTGCCAGCTATTTTGCTGGTATGTGTTTGTGTGTGTGTGTGTATGTGTGTAGGGGAGTAGGAGGGGTGTTAGTAAAAGCAAAAAGAAAACAATTGCTGATCTTAAAGAACTTACATTCTTTGGAGGAATTTGGAAAAACATGCATGATAGAAATTGATGCAAAACATATACAAAGAAAATACAAATCAGTGTGTGTGCTCAGTAATATCTGGGAGATCAGGAATGGGCTCATATCCTCTCATTTGACAGCTAAGGATGGTTTCAAAGATTTATACTTCAATGATCACATTACAGAGGAAGAGACTGAGATCATGAGAGGCTAAGGACTTGCCCAGGGTCACTCAGTGTCTGTGGCAAGATTTCAACTTCTATCCACTGACACATGCCTCACAACAATCCCAGTGCTCTCTTTTTCACTTTTCTATTACTTTAAATCTTTACCAGCTCCTATGGCTACAATGCGACATGCAATATTAATATTTTCTTCAACAATTCTATGATTCTATTATTATTTATTTGGCATTATTTGGCCCCACTGATCTTCTCCATTCATATGGATAATTGAGATCATAATGTATTATTAATAAAGATAATGTAATTCCTTTTCCTTGGATTTACATTTTCTGGCTAAGGAGTTTGAAAGGCACCAACTCTGAGAGGTAAGTGGGCCAGATATTTTTATTCCTATTTCATAAAGATAATGTGGTTAAATGACTCCTGCAGAGGATCAGGAGAGGCAGTTTAGAACTGATTGTGCAGTGTGAATTGATGTATGACCTTGAAGTTATCATTGTACCTCAAATTCTCCATCTGAAAACTGGGTATGGAAAATGGACAATGATGGTAAAGGTCCTTTCTATCTCTCAATCCTAATTGGGACTAAAACCAAAGACTCCTGAATCCCAGAATGCCATGCTTTTAATTGTATGCTTCTGCAAGCTCTGGGGAAAAGGAAAAGATTTTATAGAGTTGAATTCTCCCTGACTATGTAGAGCAAATCTTCTTTAGGAATTTCAGGGGCTGGTTCCGTCATGGTGTTTCTGGGCAATCTCATACCCGCCTGGAGGGAACTTGTACCAATGAGTTGGAAACATATTTTATTTTCAAGTCACATTAGTGCCTGGGCATTTATTGCCTCTGGTATTAATTTGCTTGTTTTGCTATAATATATAATACAAGGTAGCTTTATGATATAAGCTGTAATTTTAAATTTTATGATATAAACTGACCCTCTTCAGAAGTATGACTATAAAAGTCTTATGATTATAGGAAGGAGAGCCATGCTGTTGAGCTAATAGTTTAAATCATGGTAGCTTTTCCAAAACTAACCTGGTACTATTGTGGTCTCCTGTGAATGTTGTCAAACTACTCCTGCAGGACTTCTCCTAAATGCTTTACCCTTGGGGAAGGACTATATTCCTCTCCTGATTCAAAACTAGCACTGGGCAAGTCAGGCTTTGAGCCTGATGCTGATACTATGAAGTAAAATTCCTGCTGTGGGGGCCTAGATTCTCTGCCCATGCCTCACTTTGTGCCAGGATAAGCCTACTACCTTGCCCAGCCCTCCTTGGCTCTCACAACCCCAGAGTCTCCTGGCTAATCAGATCCTTCCAACTTCATCTCAGAGACACTTTCCCAATGGGGTGGGTAATGCACTTTGTCCTCCACTCTTGTGCCTAATAATCTGGTCTAAGGGTTCTATGTGGTATAGGATATCCAAGTTATTAATACAGAAACTAGGGAGAGGGGGGAAATCAGTAACTTGTCATTGCTCACTGGCACTATCAGTGGCAATCACTTCCATCCCTACGAACACTTGTAGGAAACCTAGCCCTAACTTTCTTGCAGTTTCTGGTTTTCTTTCTCTAGTTTCTCTTTCTAAAACACCTTTTAAATAAAATTCTTCCATTGTGTTACAGTGGAATATTTATTGAATTTTAAGTTAAAAAAAGCCTGAATTCAAATCCTGCCTTGAAACTTACTAATTGTGTGACTCTGGGCAGGCCACTTGGGGCCACCTCTCTGAATTTCATTCTCATGTGTTGAATTTGATTTCCAAGGTTCCTTCCTTGGAACCCTAAATCTTAGATCTCTTCCTCTTCCAGGTCTTCCATCTTTTCTGGCTCACTGAAACCTAGCTTTCTTCTGAGGACATCATAGCTATTGTCACCCTCATCAAGCCTGGATGTTTCTTTTTTCATCCCAGTGACTCATATAGCTAGATGGAGGAGTAGGCATACTCCTTGATCTCTACCACCACTTTCAGACCTTTGCTCTGTCACTCTCACTTTACAACTACTTTTCCACTTTCCAAATTTGTAGGCTTATAGGATAAGGAAGGCAGAAGAGAGAGGACTAGGACTGAATTTACAGTGTATGGAGATGCATGCTTATTTTCCTCAAATTGATTCTTATTGTCATCTATGAAAATCTCTAGGTCACTTTCCCTCTCCCTTTTAAATTCACTACTTAATTCACAGTCTTCTCTCCAACCCCGATTTCCCAGTTTTCTCAACTTTTGCAATCTCTGCCTTCAAGCTATCTCAACCATGTACAGAAGTACCCTGCTATAGTCTGTTTTTTCCCACATACTACACTCATCCTGGGATCCTAATCAACCCCAGCTCCAAAGAATATTCTCCAGGTACTGGAATTCCTAGAGCCTGAGTCTGTTTTTCATTTCCCTAACCCACCTTCTCTTGTACCAGCCACCAGTCAATGAGGCAAGAGGACTGGGTCTTTGATCCAATGTGCCAAATTTCGAGATGTTAAACATTCAATTGTTCAGTAATAAAGAAACAATAGAGTTTAGTCCCTAGCTAGCAAGAATAATTATTTGGAATAGGAAGCCACAAGATGGCAGAACCACCCCTTTCCTATTCAGCTATGGGCACATTTCATTCTATTTCCTTTGGTTGTGATTTGTAGCACTGACCCTGGACATAAAAAATGCTAGCTACGGCTCTGGTCAATGGTCTTTCCTGGTTGCTGAGGCTTTCAAAGTCCTTTATAGATATTTTGCATGGTTAGAACAGACAACTTTTCTTCTCCATTTGATGCCATCTTTCCTGTGCTTCAAGGTTCAGCTCAAGGGTCATTTCCCTCAAGGACCTATAAAATCATTGGATAGAGTACTCTCTTGGATACTCATTAGCCTTATAGATCTGAGTAAGTGACAACCTCCCTGAACCGGTTTTCTCTTCTAGAAATTGGTGATAATATTTTTTGATGATCAAATTAAATCGATTATGTAAAGCATGTGAAAAATTTAAACTGTTATAAAAATGTTATCCCTTAAGGTACTTTATTTATATCTCTGCTTTGCACTGAACACATTTCAGTTTTACAATAATCCTTTCATGTCCTACCTTATCTTCTCTATTAGACTACAAGTTGCTTGAGGGCAGAGACTGTCTTTTTTGCATGTGAAACTTTGCAATATCTAGTACAGTGCCTTGCAAAAAGATATTTTATTCAACTTTTTGGAATAAATTAAAGCTTGTTTAATCAATGACCAATCAGCAAGTTTTGTACTAGAAGACTCCCTGGAAAGAAGTGAATATATCAGTGCAGCTTCTGATAGTTGAATTCATTGGTCTACGCCTGGCTAACGTGTTGGTTTGCTGTCATGTCATTGCAGTCTCAGAGTGGAATGTCCTGCTGTCTTATCTCAGCTCTGACACCAATTCACAGTGAGTCTTTGGATAAATCACTCAAACCCTGAGTGCCTAACAACCTTGAAAAACTGTTTCTGAGAAGAGGGGAAAAATCAACTCTCATGAGCTGTTCAGCCATATTTTCAGAAAACTGAACTCCAACATGTTGTTGGCTGGAAGTTGTTCTACAGTATGGTATGGTGGAACTGTGGTTAAGAGTAGCAAGTGTGAATCCTGCTTCTGATGATTATTAAAGTGACCATAGTGAACTCAACCTTGTTTGTCATTTATAAAAATAGGAATGATGATAATATATGCATTACCTACCTTGTAGGGAAGTATTTTGAAAGCCCAGAAATGCTTTAGAAATGTGAATTATTATTCTTATTATATCAGGGAATCATAGCAAGTTTCTACTCTCCAAATTATGTCTTTCAATTTTCCTTATTCTATTTTATCCCTGTTCATGCTCTATTGATACAAGTCACACCACAGACTCTGAAGAATTAACATTGAATGGCAACTAGAGGTCAGTGAAATGGTACATGATGTGTGTGTATGTGTGTGTGTGTGTGTGTGTGTGTGTGTGTGTGTGTGTGTGTTCCAATAGAGAAATCACCTAAAGTTGATCATCAGAGGGGTACGTGATAAAAAAGGGAGTTATCCTGGTCATGTTCCAAAAAAGGAGGTATAATCAATATAAATGTGCTCTCCTACATCATTCATTTTCCAAAAATCTAGAAGAATGTCACTGATACATTGATTATACTTATACTTGTAAAAGATTTTTGGACAGGCAAGAATCACATGGGATAAGAAGACATGGATAGGCTATCATCTGCATTAATGGAGGGAGTAACTCCATCCATGAATTCATGGATTTGTTGAAACAAGAATTAAAGTATTCCTGTTGCATTTCTTCCTGGATATTATCATGTGGCCATTAATGCTCCTTTATTTCTAGTCATTTGTGGCCAGTAGCTATGATTCTTCAATTTGGAAAAATAAATGATGATAATAATCAACATATGATCTAAACAATGATGTATAATTTAAAAATTAACTCGAAGATATAGGAGACACTGGACTTTGAACTGGGAACTCAGATATCCAGAGATTTCCACTGGTTAAGGAAAGCTAAAGGAATTAGTTGAGTCATTAAGTCAGTGCCTTCATTACATTTCCACTTCAGCTATGAGAGCACCTTCCAATTCACTTACACTTGCCAGAGGGCAAGAACACAGACAGTAGTTTTATTCGGGTCTTCCTTCCTTCTTCCATCATGAAAAAGTTCTCTTAATTTGTGACACAGGACTTAACCAGTATAAATGGTATCGTCTCAAAGCAAAGTGAGGTCAAGAAATAAAAAAGCTGGAATTCTGAGAAGGGCCTTAGAGATTGGAACAGAAAGACCAAAGAGAACATACAGAGCTAGGGAGAACACACACTTTCTGCTCCAAAATCATGGTTTCTTTCAGAATTCAGACAGGATGGATTTCTAAATGATATGCGATGGAGTGGAGAGTGAGTAGCCTCCAGGGAATTTTTGAGGAATGAAGGCAAAAACAGGAAGGGAAGATAGAGGTGGGGTCTTCTTCTTTTTTTTTTTTTAAAGCAGCACCCAAGATGATTTGTGCTCACTGAACAGGGTCAACCACCAGTGTTCTGATAATCAAGTCGTGGAGACTGTTCACTGTTTAACCCTGGTCTGTTTTGGCATAAAGTGTCTGCTCTTATGGATTGCAAATTTATCGACATTTGACATCTACATCAGCTTTCCTCTGATCAACAGGACTCTCTGCCGCCAAACAGAATAATTATGGAAGATTTCAGCAGTCATGGGAATGCCAAAAAGGTCATTAAATCATATTGAAAAAACAATGTGTTCGTACATTTAGTCTTGCCAGTAAATCTTCCGCTGAAGTTTGGACCACCTAGTGGTGATACTCAAAGGAGGGGGACTGAATTACAGAACTGAGATAGGAATTAAATTAGGATAGAAAAATATGAAGGCGAGCACAGCAGGGTCTTTCATTTTCTACTTCATAATTCCCGAAGAAGCATGAAAGCTGTGGTTTGTTTTCACCAAAATGGAGTCCTCCTAAGACAGAAGCTATTCCACAGTCTTTTTCACAACAGAAATGTGGAGAGTTTCAAAAAGGCAGTGGGAAAAATAATCACTGACTTGTATACACTTAAAGATAATCAAAACATTTTTCATCCACCCATCCATCCATCTATCCATCCATCCATCCATCCATCCATCCATCCATCCATCCATCCATCCATCCATCTATCCATCTGTCCATCCATCCATCCATCTATCCATTTTTCTATCTATCCAATCATCCAAGAACTATTCATTAAGTATTTAATATGTGTGAAACCCTATTCTCAGCTTGGCTGTACATAAAAATATTACATACATTTTGCTTTCAAGGAACTTGCAATCTAGTAAGAGGGAAAAATACAAGCATTAAAAAGTATGATACAAGAGAGTGAAATATGTACAGTGCCAATATACAGGTAATTGCTTTGAGAAATACTTAGATGAGAACATTTTCATTAGAGGGTTCAGGAAAGCTTTGGAGGTGGCACTTGAATTGAGCCTTTAAAGAAGAAATAAACTTTGAAAGATGAGTGAAGGAGTGCCAAAGGGAAAAGTCCATTCTGGACATGGAAGATAGGATGAGCAAAGGAATAGGGCATAGAAGAAAGCAGAATAAAAATGAGGTTTGGTTCAGTTGATGAGAAAGTAGGATGAAACCCAATAGTTTGAAATAAGATGGGAAAGGTAGGCTGGAGCCATATTGTAGAGCATCTTGAAACCCAGGTTAAGATGTTTGTCTTTTGGAGAGCAGACAATAGGAAACTACTGAAATCTTTTTTTTTTTTTTTAGTAGAGAAGAGACATGCTAAGAACAGTATATTAGAAATATTTCCTAGAATAGTTGTAAAAGGAATGGATTAGAAAGGGGATGAAGGGGGAAGATGTGAATAAATGACCAAGACTGGTTGTAGGAGAATTTTGAGAGATATTTCTGAGCAACAACAAAGGGCAGGACTTTTCAACCTTGGGTTTAGTATGTAACAGAGAGGGGAAGAGCCAAAGATAACTGAGATTACAAGGCTGGGGACAAGGCAGTTTGGAAGAAGTGAGTTTCATTAAAATGTGTCTTATCTGACTCTCTCAATAATCAAATGAGATTTGGGCAACTAGGTGGCCCAGTGGATAGAGCACCAATCCCGGAGTCAGGAGGACCTGAGTTCAAATTTGACCTCAGGCACTTGACATTTATTAGCTGTGTGAGCAAGTCATTTAACTCTGTTGTTTCACATTCAGGGCCATCTCCAGTCATCCTGATCCATATCTGGGCACTGGATCCAGATGATTTCAGGGGAGAAAGTGAGGCCAGTGACTAGCACCCCCTCACACAAATCCAATTCACTCACATGTCATGATACCACCTTCCTGAGGTCATTGTCATCTTTGAGAATGAAGGACAAACTATAATCAAATAATATTTGTAATGTAAGTATTATTAATGTCATTATAGATGAGGAAATTGTGTCTTAAGAAATCAGTGATATTCTATAAATGTGTAACAAATAGGTTCTTCAGAAAAATAAAAATGTATGCATACAGTTTTAAGCTTGTTCTGAATTATTAATACTTTCTTAAGTCTAAATAACTTATGAATAAATCAAGTCCTTATTTATAAGCATTTAAAGCTCATATTGAAAATTTAACAATCAGCTCTCCCAAGCCTCTATGAGCTAGTTCCAGCATATCCCTGAGTGATATTCAGAGATTATTCAGAATCACAGTGCTAATAAAATAGTAGATCTAAGATATAGACCCAGTGCTTTGTCTACTAAATGACAGTGCCTAACAATATTAACTATGCTTTGAACACAAAAAAGACTCCTCCCAGGAACTAGCCAGGCTATGACAAAATGATGATGGAGAGAAAACTCCACCATGATTCCTTCATTTGTATTTCATAGGACCTCCTCCCTCATCACTAAGTACTCAGTGACTTCATGCTGAACATGACTATTCTTATCACAGAGTGAAGAGGACTGGTAAATAAATCTATAATAAAAATTCCTTATGTATATATAGTGCTTTCTAGTTTACAAAGTGTGCTTTTATCTACTTTCTTATCAGATATTCAGAACAACTCTATAAGGAGGTAGAGCCTCAATTATTATCCCCCGTTTGATAGAAGAGGAAACTAAATCTAAGATGAGTTAAGTGATATAGTCAAAGGTTCCTAATGAGTAAGTGGCAATATCAGGTACTGAACCCTTTCTACTGGACCATGATAGTGTTAGTAAATTAATGCATTATCTTCTCCCAAGAGTCCCTTGCATTTTAAAAGAAGTCTAAAGAAGATGGTAACAGCTAATCCAAAGAGATGAATCTCTAAGGGTATAATTTCAAATCTCTGTGACAAGCAGGTGAGGATATATTTTTAGAACAGGAAAACCCTTCTGTCACCTTAAACCACACCAAATAGTCCACCAAATTCCTTTGCTATTCATTTACTCATTATGTACTGTAGGGAGTTAAAGTCCAGAATCTTCCATATTTTTCCAGAATCCAGATAGGAAATTATGAGTCCACATATTCCTCTCTTTCTCTATACCTCCTCTAATAATCTGCCAAATAGAAAGAAAGTTAGCTTATATCTAGGTCAGTCTCAGGTGAGAGGTTCACCTTACTAGACAAGAGGGAATTACGAAACACTAGAAATGGAAGTTTGAGTATCATCTAAGTGCAGAATTTTTTAACATGGGGTCTATAGACTCCCAAGCGGGGGGTGTCTGTGGATAGATTTCAGGAAGTCCTTGAACTTGGATGGGAAAAGAAACATTTCTTTATTTTCAGCAAACTCTCACTGAATTTGTATCTTCTTCAATTATGAGTTAAAAAAATATCCTGACTGATAAGATGATCAGACTGCCAAGTGGTACTATAACACAAATAAGGTTAAAAATACCTGATCCGGTACAATCTTTATATTTTTCAAATGAGGAAACTAAGGCCCAGAGAGGTTACTTGCTTTGATAAACGTCTCAAAAATAAATAAATTGGCATTTAAATTCTGGTCCTCCAAGTCAGCATTATTTTCCCTTTGCCATGCTGTTATTTAATTCATTTGAAAGCCCCAGAGAAGAGCAATAATTTGCTTAAGGTCAAAAAAATAAGTTAGCTGGGCAGAACCAGAAATTGACCCCTAAGTCTTCTGGATTCCAAAATAGTACTCTTTCCACTAGCTATCCAATTCAGCCTTTTGCTCATGCTTTCTGTTTGGACTCCCATCAATGGAAGTGGTCCCAGCATAACTATTTATAAGGTGCTTAAGGAGGATGTAAGGAAGCAAAAATGCCTTTGAAACATGGCCAAGTGATATGCTTACCCACTCTACATTACCCTCCCTTCCACCCTCAATCCCTTCCATCTTGATTCCCTGGTCTGCATATTAAACCACTTATCTTCCTGATGTACTACTCTACAGGCACCAGGAACTCCCTTCCTCTTGAGGACTAAGTGGCAGTTCTGTTTTCCTCTTGCAGGGAACTGCTTCTATCCTCCAAGGGGTTATTAAGAGACTGCACTCTTTGGCCACCTGCCTTCCAAGACTGAGCCTAGACCAGCTAATAGGAAACTGTTTTCTATGGTTACTAGACACCAGATAATCAAAAAGAGGATAGCAAATGTACTAGTGGAGGACACTGCACATTTTCATGGGGTGAAATTTACCTTCTGGCTTCCTTAAAGATACCTCAAATCCCTTTTTGCATTTTGCAGGAAGCTTTTCTCAGTCTCCCCCAACACTGTCTTTCCAACCACTGCTTGTACCTTTCTTTTGAGATGGTCTTTCATTTAACACTGTATATAGCTTCTTATGAACAGCTGTTTTTGTATGTTTCTACCCGTAGTAGATTAATGTTTATTGACTGAAAAATAGTATGAACTAAAACTTTAAGTGTTCATTTTACATTTCACTTCATGGTATTATTTAATATATATGCCTATATATGTGTATATATATACACACACATATATATATATACAGTTTAAATAGATTTACTATTTAACATCTATCAGATTATAAAATATATGCAAATATATTAGTTATAAATATAAAATAAATTCTATGTGTATATATAAAATTCATCCCCCCTCATAAATATATTTATGCACACACAGATATACACACTCATAGGTTTAGACATGATTTCATTGGTATCCCCTTATAAATATATTTATGCACACACAGACATACACACTCATAGGTTTAGACATGATTTCATTAGTATAGGGAAGTTGATGTGACACATTCATCATTATAATTATAAAATCATACAATGTGTTGTATGAGGTCTCTGAGAGAAAGATGGTACTTGTACTTTAAGTTTAGGCAGGAATAAGCCAGGTAGACAAGAGGAAGGAGAACATTCCAGGCATAGGTAATAGTGAATATTGTATTCATAGAATCAATCCATGTTTGGCTGTTCATTAGACAGTAGCTTCCTTTATTTGGTATAGGGAAGTTCCAGAGTAAAAACTCTTCATTCACCAATTCTTATGCAATCTGTAGTATTAGAGAGTGTTTGGAACATGGTACTTAGTATATTCTTGGGGATTGATTGAAGAATAGTGACAGACTGCTGGTACAATTGGTGCCCTGCTGATCACAGCATACTAGAAGAACCCAGAGAAAGGTCTCAAATACATTGTAGAGGTCCCCTATGAAGGACTTAAAGAGAGACCTAGAGAAGCATTTAATAAGATGACATAAAGTGGATGTACAGCAGTGGAAGCTCATCCCAATGAAGTCATAGAACTATCCACGTGCTGGAGAATAAGTGAAGTCAGAAAAAGTATAGCTTAGTAGTTTCAATATAGACCATCTCCTGTAAAACAAAATCTCATTGAAAAAAAAGAGGATCCTCTCCTTCCCTCATTCATTCTTCTGTTTTTCCAAATAAAAGGGAAGAAGGAATTAGCATTTGATCTCAATGTACACTGGAAATATGAGGGGGAGAGAAAAGGAAGTCACAGAACAGACTAAAGGAAGAGGTCTAAGGTCAGAAGAGCCTTCACCTCAGGACTGGACCACATACCAGCTATTTAACTTAGAAACCATACCAGGTGGCCAATGACCTCATATTTTTCTCAATTAAACACATTTGAAGCTACTGTCTGATTAGCATCCAAAGGTAAATTGATTCTGTGAATACAATATCCACTATTTCCTATATCTGGAATGTTTTCCCTTCTCTTGTCCACCTGGTTTTTTCCTACCTAAACTTAAAGTCCAATAAAAATACCATATTTATTTCATAGACATTATAAAGCACATTGTATGATTTTGTAATTATAATGATGAGTTTCTGTGTCACAGCACCTTCCTAGACTACTTCCTCTAAAGATACGAATCTTGTCTTATTTAAACTTTATATGGCCAATATAATGTTGTAGTAAAGGAATGCTAAACACAGTAGACACTTAATAGATGCTTATATAATTGAATTCAGAAGAATTAATACATTGGTGCATAAGCAAGACTGCTTGAAAGAAGACAGGAGCTCAGAGAAACCTGAGGTAAAAATGTTTTTTTGCTACTATAGAATCAAATGTCAGTGGCAAAATCTTGGTGACTTGAAGCTATACTGCTCTGATCCTGATTGTCCAGTTCATCAATCTAACTTGCTAGCATTTTAGGGTTTTTTTTTTTTTTTTGCAAGGCAATGGGGTTAAGTGGCTTGCCCAAGGCCACACAGCTAGGTAATTATTAAGTGTCTGAAACCAGATTTGAACCCAGGTACTCCTGACTCCAAGGCCGGTGCTTTATCCACTACGCCACCTAGCCGCCCTCTTGCTAGCATTTTAAAATAATTTCCAGATGCTTTAAAAGGGAAGGGGGGAGGAGGGAGAGAGAAGTTCAGAGACTTATAGGATATTTGATTACAGATTTACAGAAAGTAATATTGGGAAGGAGGGAATAAAGAAGAGGGGGAGGGACAAATGGCTTAGGCCCATTGATTTTTCAGAAGGGCCAGGGACCATTCCTTTGCCTTTTTATAGTTACCTCAGTTAAAACAGACATTATGAAAAAACCATATTATCTCCTCATTCTATATGAAATGACATGTAGACCACCTGACTTCTTTTTTTTTAATTTTTCAAGGCAATGGGGTTAAGTGGCTTGCCCAAGGCCACACGGCTAGGTAATTATTAAGTGTCTGAGGTCAGATTTGAACCCATATACTCCTGACTCCAAGGCCGGTACTCTATTCACTGCGCCACCTAGCTGCACCAGCCACCTGACTTCTTAACATCTTTTTCTTGCTAAATATTTTTGTAAAATCTTAGTAAAATATACATACATACATACACACACAAACACACACACACACACACACACACACACAGAGAGAGAGAGAGAGAGAGAGAGAGAGAGAGAGTCTTCAGATTGATCAATCTAATAACTGGTCAACAAAGGAAAGATCTATTCTTTTTTTTTTTTTAGTTTTTGCAAGGCAATGGGGTTAAGTGGCTTGCCCAAGGCCACACAGCTGGGTAATTATTGTGTCTGAGGCTGAATTGAACTCAGGTACTCCAAGGCCAGTGCTCTATCCACTGTGCCACTTAGCTGCCCCTGGAAGGATCTATTCTTGAGGAAGCGAAGTTGGCCCTATGTGATTGCCATTTCTAGATGTCTGCTAACCATCCCTTTAATAAAATTCCCACAAAATGTAATTAGACTTATTGGATTAGATGTTCTCTACTATCTACTTTGTATACCCCCTTTCTTTTCTAGTACACAAGTTATTTAACTTCACTTTACTTCAGTTTTCACAACCAGAAAATGGGAATTATAACAGCACCTATCTCACAGGGTAATTATGAGACTCAAATGAGGTAATGTTTATAAATGGTAGTTTGATAATGGTAGGTGCCAGTAAATGTGTATTCTCTCCCATCTCCTCTCTTCCCTCTTTGAAAGAGAAAAGATAAGAAAAGTTAGAACTGAGCAACTCCACCTTCTCTCTATCATTCTTTCTATCTTTGTTCTGTGTATTATAGCAGTGATCTTATCCCTTCTTTGATCTTTCTTTCCCCATCTGTAGTCCCTTCCCCCCTCAAAATCCTTTTTTATTGCCCCTTGTTTTTTTGGGTAGCTTTATCTTATTTTGAAGTTTAGTAATCCTGACACTATTCTCACAAGACTGTACTATGCGTTTGTATTCATGTTCTGCCATCTGCCCTCACTTCCATCTTTTGTGTATATTTGTAAAAAGTCAACATTGCTTAATAAGATCTCTGTGTATTTGTTTTGATTGCTTTAGCTCACTTCCTTTTTTCCTTTTCATCAGAAGTGTTCATGTTTTCAGAATTTCATTTCTGACAGCTTCTCATCCCTCTTGGTTTTCTTTTCATTTTTTTTTTGAGGGGACTCCTTATAATCATAATGTATCACTGGTGGTTTCAAGTGTTTCTGGGGTCACTCCTCATATCCCTCTCTCCCCTATCCTCTTTGTCCCTGGATTTAATCAGTCACATTCTGCTATGACAATTGATTTTTTTTTCTGCAAAATTTGGGTTAAAAGAAATGGTAAAGCATTTATTAATGCAGGTATGGGAAGGGAAGTTGGGGGAAGAACAAATAGATCTTTTTTTGGCTAGGTATTTTCCTCAAACCTTAAAGAGATGAACACAAACAGCAGCTTGAACTCACCTTCTGCTCTGAGATGTCTGTAGGGGCTGATGAACCTCCTCAGTCTCTCCCTTCTCTGCCACAACACTAAAGAAGCGGGGCGGGGGGTGACAAATGGCTTAAGCCCATTGATTTTCAATAGTTACCTCAGTTAAAACTGACATGAAAAAACATATTATCTCCTCATTTCTTCTATATGAAATGACATGTAGACCACATAATTTCTTAACATCTTTTTTCTTATTAGATATTTTGGTAAAATCTTAGTAAGACACACACACACACAGAAACAGAGAGAGAGAGAGAGAGAGAGAGAGAGAGAGAGAGAGAGAGAGAGAGAGAGAGAGAGCACTTCTTTGGATTGATCAATCTAATACTAATAACTGGTCAACAAAGGATCTGTTCTTTTCTTTTTTAAATTAAAGATTTTATAGGATCTATTCTTGAGGAAGCAAAGTTGGCTCTATATGATCACCATTTCTAGATATCTGCTAACCATGCCTTTAATAATATTGCCACAAAATGTCATTAGATCTACTGGACTAGATGTTCTCTACTATCTCCTTACCTAATTTGTTATATCAAGTGCCTATCTACCATCCCCCCCACCTTTTATAGTTCACATTCTCTTGAGCTCTTGACACCAAAATCCTTGGCACTATCAAATGATTCAAAATCAGAAACAGATATGATTTTATAAGTTTAAGTTATATTAAAGAAGCTGCAATACTCTTTGCTTTGCTGCTGCCCTCTAAGAGCAGCAAGAGACCTTTCCATCTGATTTGCAGCTAAAATATTCTACATGTGTTATCTCCCCAGGTAGGATATGAGCTCCTTGAGAGCAAGGACTGCCAATATTTTTTTTTATTTGTATCTCCCATGCTTAGCGTAGTGATTTATTTATAGTAAACTCTTAATTGATACTTTTTCACATCATCTTGCTCACTTTCCTGTGGTATCCTGGTTTCAAAAGGGCTTCTTCCTACCAATCCTCCCTTAACACTTTTGGACCCCTTATCCATGTCCTTGCTCCCTATTCTCTTAGACCATCAAGATTAGATTAGGTCTATTTTCCTTAGAGGGGTATTGTGACTATTTGATACACTGCTATTGGGACAGTCTAAATGGCAATTCTATTATGGTCTATTCTCTACTTTTATGAGTGTACCAAGGGATTGACCTATGAGCTCAGGTAACATGAGCATATGTAGAGTTCCAGTGATGCACAGTTTGGAAAGTCTGCTTCTGGAAGAGTCCTCCAGATTTTGGAGTACTCTTAGGTAGTCTCTGTTTCCAATCTGCTAGCCTTATGGCAAATGGCAACTTCTATGGTTGGCCCTGTTCGCAGAGTTGGAACAGAGTAGGGCAGAGGGACTTCTTGGGGTCTCAACTTCAATCTCTTTCTTTTTTGATTTAATTATTTCACTGATAACATTTGGTGACCAACAATACTGTAAAGTGAGAGGTCTTAGATCATAACCCTCCAAGACTGGCATGTGACTGCATGAATATGCCCATTTATTCTTTATTTTATTCTTATTTATGTTTATTCTTTCATTTTTGGTGTAGAAAGTTGGAAGCTATCACCTTGTGAGTTTTGGAAGATCAGGAAAGACAGACATCTTGTAGTCAGGGAGTTGAATCCATGCTAGATTTTGCAGCCAATCTAGCATTAATGATCTAAGGAGGATGGAATGACTTCAAGACTTAACTCAGAGATTGGTGAGACTAGGACTCACCAGGTAGCAATGTAACATTTATATGGCAATTTGGTGGGACTAATGCTATATAGAGATTGTGTCAAGTCTATGCTCACTCTCCTCAGTCTGAGGTGATTTAGGGAAGCATTTGTCCCTTAAAAAATTGAGGCATACACAAATGTTTTTACTTCTACTATTAAAAAATCTTTTAAGTAAGTATTCCTTTGTAAAATCTACCTATATTAAACTGAAACTACATTACTAGTCCCTTGGGCTAACAGTTGAGGCTGGTACATCTGGAATGGGAGCTCAAGTAAACCCCTCAAGGTACCCCTCAAGGTACTTCTAGAACTTTGAGGTAGAGATAGCTAATCTAGTACTGGGAAAGTGACATGAGAATTCCAGTTACACTAATCTAATTTTGTTTGGCTTTTTTCAGTCTATCTGTCCACTGTCTTCAGTTCCTAGACAGACCTTTAGCCTTTAGAGGCTGGTCATGAAGTAGACCAGGTAAAGTCCTCAGGACACTGCTGAGAGGGACCCCTGAAAACGCTTTGATTTTTTTTCCTCCTATGTCTTAGTCCTTCCACTAGCTTGCTGAATGTCTCCTACTGTGCTGTATTAGGAATAATCAAGGCTCCATTTCCTCCTTCATTTTTGGGTTCCCTAAGGTTTCACATTAAAGTTGCCCTCTCTACTTTTTCTCCACCCAAGGGGAAGATTTGATTTATGGACTTCAATTTTATTGTATAGTTACTTTTTCCTTATGACATTGCCCCAGGGTTAATACTGGAGGTTGGGGCATAAAATTTCCAAAGAATGTGAGTCATGGAGTCACACTAGATAAAGTGGACCTTTACAAGTGGTAAGAAAGACTGTGTACTGTTTTAGCAGGGACAGGATGATGGGTTGGTTTTTAATTAATTTTTTTTAAACAAGAATTACCTTTTTTTTTTTCGCTTTTCCTTTTATCATAGTTGAGTTTTCTGCATTTTGGACTCTGAGCTTCTCCTAGAGTATCTTTTACTTTGCTCTTTTCCTATGATTCCTTTCTCATTCCTCTTAGTTTAACTTCCTACTCTTCAAGGGAAGGGACAATCTTTTTTTTCATCTTCCCCACTTAGTATGTCGCATAACACACAGCCTAGAACATACATGTATTTATTGACTGGCATCCTTGGCCAAAATCAGGAGGATTCTATTCAAATTTCAGTCAATCCATACATATTTAAGTGTTTACTATGTGTCAGTCACTGTGTAAAGTGCTGAAATTACAAAGAAAGGCAAAAAAACCAGTTCATGCCTCCAAGGATCTTATAATCTAAAGGGAAAATAATATATAAATAAATGGATAAATAAAAGATGCTTACTAAATAGAAGGAAGGTATTTTTAGAAGGCAAGACTAGCAGCAGAGGGGGCAGGGAAAGACCCATTGGAACTGAACCCTGAAGGAAATTTGGGAATTTGATGCTGAGTGAAGTGAATAGAACCAGAACATTGTATACATTAACAGTAACATTGTGTGATGATCAGCTAGGATGGACTTGCTCTTCTCAACAGTACAATGATCAAAGACAATTCTAAAGGACTTGTCATCCACATCCAGAGAGGAAATATGGAGACTGAATGCAAACTAAAGCACACTATCTTCAATTTTTAAAATTTATTTTAAATTTTTTCCTCTTGTGGTTTTTTCTTTTTGTTCTGATTCCTCTTTCACAATATGATTAATATGGAAATATGTTTAAAAGTTATACATGTATAATCTATATTAGATTGCTTGCTGTCAAAGGGAGGGGGAAGGGAAGGGAGGGAGGGAGAAAATGTGGAATTCAAAACCCTACAAAATATGAATGATGAAAACTATCTTTGCATGTAATTAGGAATATAAATAAATAAATTTATTAAAATGTTGAAATAAAGGGAAGGGGAGGAGGAGAAAGAGCATTCCAAGTAGAGGCTCAGCCAATGCCAAGGTAAAGAGATGAGAAAGTTTAATGTGTATGCAAGGAATAGCTATCTAGGGAATATCACTTTCTTTAATCATAGCTCAGAACCTTGACCATTTAGCCTTTCCTTAATATATCAGTTAGAAGTAAATTTTTTCCCCTCTAAAATTCTTTATAAAATTATTGGATCATAGTTCTAATCTAGAAGCAACATTTGAGAACATTAGTCCAAATTCTTCATTCAAGAGATAAATTAGGAATGAGAGATTGTGAGTTCCTTGCCTCAATTCTCAGTTAGTAAAGTAGTAAAGGCAATATTGGATTCCAAGCTTCCTCCCTCCAACCAAGTGTTCTTTCCACCTTTGTATTCATAATTTGTTATTCATTTTTTCCTTCTTATATTCTCTTGTAGTTTGGGTTCTCTTCCCATGCATGTATCTGGTCTCCTTAACTAAGCCATAAGTCTTATGAAGTTATGGAATATATTCTGTGTATCTTTATATTTTCCCATCTCCATACTACTTAATGCAACAATTAGCCAAGAGAAGGAGCACAGCAAATACTGGATTACATCATTAACTAATTTCTAGACTATAAGTCTTTCTGTGGGTAGTGATTGGATTTTATTAATTTTGTGTCCCTAAAACCCAGAACATTTCCCAGAATTGGTGTTTTAAAAATGTCTGTTGAATTTGATGAATTAAACCAAATAGCATGGGATGGTGGAAAGAGAAAGGAACTGAGTGAGGAAACTTATATACCAGGAGCAAAGGGGTTAATGGCTATGAAAGGGCTTTGACAAATATATAGTACTTTACAAATGCATTCTCCACCCCTCTGTTCACTTTGCAATTCTGACTGGATGCAGGATTCTCACTCTCTGACTGATGTGTGGGGCTTTCTAAATAAGCAAGGATGAAATTAAATTATTTTTTTTTATATAGAGAAGCTCAAATTCTCTCAAACAACAAATATGACAGCAGAAAATGAACACAAATCACCAGGTGAACCAGGTCTGCTTCTTTTCCCAAAGCAGGAGCAGCAGAAAATCCACCAATTCACAGAAATAATGAAGTACAGTTCCTTGAGAAGCAGCTCAGTGTCTCTGAGGGAACAGGAGAGGTGGCCGCTACTATTATGGTGCCTATTACACTCCAGAAACCAAAGACAAGTCCATTGAAATGGACCAGGGACCAAAGCATTCTTATTCAGCTTGTAGGTGAAGGAGATAAGGAATAGAAGTGTATAATGTGCTACATCTCTCTGTTGTACAGACCCACCTGATTCAATCACAATTGCCCCTCTGGGAGATTCTCTGTGAAAGAGTTTCCATTATAATAAAGGAAATTCAGAAGTCTTGGAAAGTTCTGTACTCTCTCTGTTTGTGTTTACTAGGTTAGGTGATAACATGTTTTAGTCCTAGATCTACAATTATGTCCTCCTTTCTGAACCTCAGTTTCCTACTCTGTAAAACGAGAAGGTTCAGACTAAATGGTCTCTTGGGTCCCTTTCATTCCTAGCATTTTGTGTTAAGTTCTGATGTCTTTTCTGGTTTAACATTCCATATTTTATGCTGTAAAGCCTCTTTCATTTCCAATATTCTATAGGCTATGCTCTAAGGTCCCTTAGAGTCATAACATTCTGTTCTAAATTCACTTCCAACTCCAACATTCTATGATTCTATGACAACAGAATAAATACTGGTCAATTCTGTCAGAATGTTCTATTCAGTTGATGTGGCACTTACAGACTATGAGAATAGCATGGAATAGCATGAGTACTAGCAATCATCCATGAGGTCTTGGTAATGTCACATTCCTATGCCTACTGGAACAAGGGCAAATTAACTCTTTAGGATTTATAGATCCAAAAGGGTAGAAGCTCTTAACACTAAAATTTACTGATTGCCGGCTTAGATTTTGGGATTGTAGGAAGAGACCTGTATATAGTCTACCTTGACTGACAATAATAATGCCCCAAATCTGTGCATTTTTAAATGAAGTTGGATGCTTTATGGGATGCTTTGGAGAACAGGGGGAAAGAGCTCTGGATATGAAGCACGAGGACCTTAATTCAAATCCTGAACCTGCCATTTATTAACCTATGACAAGTCACTTAACTTCTTTAGGTCTCTGTTTGTAATCTATAAAGTGAGAAGATAGGATCAGGTGACCTCCAAGGTCCCTTGTAGCTCTAAATCCATGAACCCATACTTATTTTATTTCAGTATATGATATGCAAAAATATATGTTAAGTGTAAAGCCAGTTTCTTTGGGAACGTCCCTTATGTCAGAGTTGTGTTGCCCAGACCAACGTGTTTTGATGATCTCTGTACTATTTTCAGGATACAGATCCAAAGCACATATTAAGCTCCAACATGAATAACTTGGTTTACCAAGTATCTTGATGCCCATAAAAAGAAAAAAGGAGAGTCAGTCAGAGTGGACATTAATTTTTCTCTGAGATCTACTGACGTTTGTTACAAATAATCAAATGTCACCCTCAGTTTCTTTTGGAACAGAATGGGATGCTGAGTTCCAACTTTTTTTAAAGCCTCTGAGCTGGAAAAATAGAGATTTTTTTAAAAAAGAAAAAGCCAGAGCTAACATGCATAGAGTCGTCCCAATTGAGATGCCCACAGTGCCTAAATATAGCTCATCCTCTAGGAAAGAAAGAAAGAAAGAAAGAAAAAAAAAACCCGAGTATTGTTAGCTTCTTGGGCTCACCGAGGTGTGCACGCTGAACGACAGCCAGAAAGTTCTCTCAAACCCCAAACTGTGACATCCGCCTTAGGCTCCAGGCATTCTCTTCCCCCTGCCGGGTTAGCCTCATGTAACATTTACACTGGATTTAATAGGAGAACATGACATGCACTGATTTTTCAACAAACTCTTGCTCTTTCAGAGGAGAACCGGAGAAGGAGCCGCACACCAAATCCCCTTCTATTTTGGGTACACTTAACGCAGCCAGCCATCTCTGCGTCCTATATATCATTTAACCAACTGCTTTGCAATTCTTCCAGGGCGTGGTGTAATGACTGATTTAAAATCACTGCATTGCTAAAACTGCATTGTTCTTCATCAAGTTGAGTCATTTTTATGTGAAGTGTCAAGCTCCCTAACAAATAGAGGCTGCCAGAGAAATCAAGTTCTTCATCTTAAAGCTACGGCTAAATAGTTTATAGCTTTAATCTGCTCACTGAGGTGTGCAGTCTATGACAGTAATTATAAATGCAAGGAGAAATTATAGCTGAATGCTTTAACTGCATTAGGAGCCATTTGATGAACAATCATGATTGCCTGCTCATTTTCAACAATAGAGGGCAAGTTAGTGTCAATGCATTAGAGGTTTTCAGCTCCGCTCTGCTCTTTCTTCCATTTACCACAGAATGTCACTTGTCTCCTATAAAGTAGGAAAAAAAAGCACCGTGGAAGCTTTAAACTTGATGGTAGGAGAAAAAAAAAGACAAAGGAGGAAATGCAGAGAAAAACTGTTTATCATGATGACTTTTTTTTTTTGGTGGTTGGCTTTTGGGGGGATTGTTTTGCAGTCTCTTTGCTTTAAAAATGAGCTCCTAGCAGGTAACTGCCCGTTTCATTAAGGACTGGGGGGGGGGGGCACACCAAAAAAAAAAAACCAAAGCAAAACAAAACTCCCCAAGCTCTCCCAGAGGATCCTCCACAGAGAATGACTTCTGGAAATGGAAGGAAAGTTTAAAATCAAACCATGGAGAAGCTCAACAATGAACCATCTGCAGTTGTTTTGGGCCCTTCCGTTGGATATCACGGTCACCATCTGCAGTCAGAGCTACTATAGGTAGATAACACACAATTTTATTCTTTTTTTTTAAATCTCCTCCTCTTCCCTCCTCCTCTGTGGAAAGACATTTTTAATTTAGCTGAAGAATTACACAAATGTATTTTAAAGACATAAATCCATATAAAAAATATGAGCTAATTAAAACATTGCACTCCCTGCCGTTCATAGATTTTCAATTTAGCGCAAGGCAAAAAAATGCATCTGGTTAAATGAAAGGATGATCCTGATGGCAGATTGCAGTAAAGGAAAAATAATGTTACTCTATATTCAAGTCCCAAATTACAGACTTCAGAAGCCTGAATGAGGGAAGAAGGGGAGAAGGTACAACAGAGATAAAAACCTATTGCAGTTAAGAAGATTTAGACCAGATCACTCAGCTAAAACCCATGTATTCAAAAGATGATATATTAGTTTAGTTCTTTCACTTTGGAATCCCATGGTCTACCATTTGATTCATTTTGTGATTCTTAATTCTAGGTGAGGACATTTCCTATCAAGACATATAGGTTTGAAATCACTTTTGGTGGAGGGTCTACTCATCTTGATGGCATCATAGATCCTGCTAGTTTCAAACTATTTTATATTTTAAGGAAAAATGATTGTAGACATCAAAATTGCCTCATGAATGGCGCCTCCCAGTCTCATTGCATAGAACAGCAGGGTTCCGAAGAATAGTTTTTGGGAAATCCCACAGAAGGTCACTTTCAGCATCAACATCACTTTCAGCATTGTCAGCATCTGGTTGTCAGTTGGACCATATGTGTGTATTTTGACATTGGATTAAAGTCTCCCATTCTGATTTCTTTTCCCAAGAGGGTTTGCGTTAACCCATTAAAGTCATGAAATGATAGTCTGCAAAAGTATCCCAAGTACTGCAAGCATGGCTGTGTTTCCTTGGTGGCAACTCTCATTCATACAGTGGCACTTTGCAGGCTGGGGTCTTATCAGAAGTGGCCCAACTCTTGGAATGGAGGTTCATTCCAGGAATGGTCCATGGCGTGATGAGTTTATCTCCCTCCTGTTACCCAGGCCCTTGTTCCCCACCCCCAACATTCCATTTGGAACTGTCCACCAAAAGATACATCTTAAGAAACAGGATAGACATTTTAATTTGCTCAGACCTCACATAAGTTTTTAGATGGGGTGTCCTTGTGTGCATTTATATAATGAACAACCCAATCCCTTAGGGCCCATCCTATGTTGTGGGATTGTGATATTCCCTATTCTATTCTTAAGATAAAAATGCTTTGAAAATTGTTTTCTATTGTATGTGTGTGTGTGTGTGTGTATGTGTGTATGTATGACTGTGTGTGTGTGTGTGTGTGTGTGTGTGTGTGTGTATTTGTGGTATGCTTTAATTATGGAGTCTGGGAATGAGCAGAAAGAGGGAAAAAATCATGTGAGTCAAAATATGTCCTACTGAAAATTAGGCATGCTAAAGCTCAAACATTTTTAATAAAATCTAGACAATGTCTTTCCAAATGGTCCATCATTTTTGTACAATTTGTGCCTTCAAACACACCAACCAAAATTATAGCTCCAGATAACAAGGCTATCACTCTGTCTCTGCTCTTTAAAATATACACTGCTTTGTAGCAGGTAAGATATGGCCTGCATACTCAGATCCATGACAGCTTCAGAGATTCAGATATTTTTGTCAGAATATTAGAAATGCACCTTATTTTCAAGTATAAGTACAAAATTAGCTAATGTGGATCTTATTCTTGTTTATGGATGGGTCTCCTCCCTCTCAACTACTCCCTCCATCTCACTTCTTTTTTTTTTTAAATCCCTGACTTAGATATACAAATCTGCTTCACTTTCTATCCTTTCCCAAAATCTTGCAGTAAAATGCTATGGGGGTTGGGTGGGGAGTTAGTTTTATTATGAAGATAAGACTAATAGGATACCTTTAAGCTCTAAATATGAAATATTCATCAAGAAAACTGTAGAAATTCCATAATAATAATAATAATAATAATAATAATCTATATAGTTAAGAGAAACTACTTGTGTGTGGGTTTCCAAATTATTGGTTTACCTTCACATTTGTATTGCAGCCTTCTACTGCTTTAAATGTCTTCTATGGATGGCAGTTTTTTTAAAACCTCTTACTATTTGTATATTACAATATTTTGGCAGAGATAGTGATTTTTTAAAAATGCCTACAAACCAAACAGGTGGAAAATTTTTCCTGATTATATAACAAATACCCGCTATCTATTTGTTCTCTCTGTGTTGCATTCACTGCTATGGAATTTGAAGCATCTCTCAAGGCATACAGCTTGTGTTCTTGCTTTTTAAGGCAAAAAAACAGCTGAATGCTGAGTTATGTAGACCTTAACCTGTTACAAATCAAATAAACAGAACTGAGCCCCCAACCTCCAAAGTAGGCGTTCTTTGGCTTATCTTTCAACTCTAGTAAAAATCAATACAAATGAAGCTTGGAAAAACGGGCAGGAGTCTGGCAATAATAGTTTTTAATTAACATGGTAAAAACATGCAAACAAAAGAACAACAGGATTCATTTGGGCCAAAGGAGCAGGTAGAGCAGTGGGATTTTTTTTTGACCAAAAGCTCTAAGGCCCCCACCCCCCATCCCCCACTGTGTGCAGAGTCCTGAGTGACGCATCTTCATAATGGTCAATCTGTTCATTTTGGCCACTGCCATGATACATAGTTATAAACAGGGTTGGTTTTATAATTAGCAGGGGATGCTACCTGCATGATAGAATGTGACTCGTTACAAAAGACTTCCTCCCCTGGCAAAATATTTCCCTCATTGGTTTGGCCATGGTGACTGAAATTCTCATATTATGCATTCATTTGAGTTAAGGTGCTAAAGGCCGATTTAAAAAATGTAAATGCTCTCTTGGAGTGATAATACCATAATTAGCCAGGAACATTTTTATTATGAAATGTTATGTTGGTTTGAGTTTAGGCCTTACTTTGTCTCCAAATCTGGCCTAAATTAAACCTGTTTGGCTTAAGATTTGTTTTATTTATTTTTCATAGATACTAAGATATTTTTTTTCTTCAAACTCACGTAATCATTTATTGGATTAGAGAATCCACCAGGACTAGGAAATCTACCTGATCTAGAAGGAGTTGGATGTAAGATGTATGAATTTTAATGAGGGATGCAGTGGTCAGTATCCTGTGAAGACCAGGTGAAGTGGTAGAATGAGGAAACCTAGTCAGCTAATGATTACCAAAAGGCTCAGGGAACTTAAGCCAAGAGCATTTAAAGAGAGATGAACTACCTTCTATGGCTACTGCATCACTTCCCCCAAGGCTAGGCCCTGTTTATAACTATGGTCAAATGGTTAAATTTGAGTGACCCGGGATGAGTCACTTCCTAGAGAGCATTACAAAGATGGCAAAAATGAATGGATTGGCTATGCATCCAATGTAACCTTTGTCCTATGAGGTGGAGTAGGTGGTCTGGGGTCTGATGACAATGTGAAGCACTAAACATATATGGTACATTTAGGAACAAAGGAAGACAGGATTAGGATTGAAGCTGGTCACCCTTGCGCACATTGGCAATGGGTGGGTTGAAAGTCATTAAACTATTTATTGTGCATGCATTGATGCTACCTTTGATACAGGGGAACAATGAGATAATTCCATAGAAATATGAAGAGTGATAGAGGAAAATAGGCCTCCTCTTTTTTCATCTGGATAGACTGCACAGAAGAACTTGATAACCCGCTTATGTCGCAGATACAAACACCTCTTCGTAAGGGTAAGAAAAGGCATGCCTGCTCCCCCACCCCACCCCCAAAAGTGGGCAGTATAACTACTGTTAAAAGTAGAACAACAACAATAAAAAGTGTTTAAATACAAGTAACAATGAAAAAAGTCAGCCTCTGGTTATTCAGGAGCTGATTAACCAGTCTGTATCTTGTGTCTGCCCCTAGTTTCTCCTCCATTTCCCTCCTGCTGCCCATCTTTTGGCTATTTCAAGCACTTGTTAGAACTTCTAGCAATGGGTTGGGTGGTGAAATGCCAATATGTCCCCTTGAAAGCAGCTCTAGGTAAAAAAAGGCTTGTGGAAGAGGAGGTTAAAACTATTGGCTAAAATGAGGTTTGAGGATAATCTGTGAATTTCGTGTATCTAAGTTTATTTGGTTCCCCTCCCTGCCCCCACCTCCCCTCTGACAGGGATAATGGAGAATTGGCTGTAACCCATCTATTATGTTTTGCTCTCTTAAGAAATAAGTCCTAATCCAGTAAACTGGCATGCTGTTTGAACCTTTGGGAATGTTGGCTGTATCTAAGCAAATACATCTTCTTTAAAAGGCTCCTTACAATCCCGACCTTACAATTCACCTTGGGAGCAAACGCATACCTTCAGAACTATTCTTCATCCACGTCTGCTACAAACTGTGAGTGGTGTTCAGGTGACTTGCTGTGCGTTTTGCTTAGGTGAAGTTTTACTGCATGTTTGCTCGCAAAGGTCCGACAACACAACTTACACTTGAATTTAGAGTCTGTGTCCTCTTCCACAGCTATAGTTTCTGGTGACCTTTGGACCGATACCCTGGAGATCTCTTGCTCCACCTTTGTTTGCTGTTCCACTGCCAGTCGGTTCATGTCCTTCATTTGGAAGCCTAGGTGGGACTCTAAGTGGCTGATGTAAGTAGAAGGGGTTCTAAACTGAGATGCACAGTCACTACAATAGAAGATGGGATGTCCTTTGTCCATATTTTTCAAAAATTTTGTCCCTCCAGTTTTCCTAAGCTGATATTTGACATTTGCCAGCCAGTGGCTAATGGTGGTCATAGATAGTCCAGTAAACTTGGAAATCTGCATGCGTTCTTGGGGACCCAAATCTGATAAGAGATACTTCCCCTCTGATGTTTGAAAGAGGCTGGAGGCAAACTGAGCCTGCAGGATCAAAAGATGCTGAGGATTCCAATTGGATTGCCTGCCCTTCCTCTTATGCAGAGTGGAGACTTCTGTAGAGACATCTTCAAAGCGCCTCACCTCCATCTCTAACTTCATGGAAGGGACTCGAGAAGAGGTGGTGGTGGGTTTTGGTGTGGTAGCTTTGGGAAGAACTTTGACCATGTCGGCAATGTCAGATAAAGCATGTTTCTGTGGTGGGGAAGTACAAGATTGTGCTTGCGCTGATTCTGCCTTCTTGCTTTTAGATTTGGTGAGATCAATGGGCTGATCATTGTTCTCAAATATGTAGCGCCTGGTCACATTTGCTGGCCTGGATGAGGCTGGAGACAAAACTGGCTTTTCAAGGATGTTGAGATTCGGTTTATGAAACAAAGAAATTGTGCTTGAGCTGGGACTGGAAGTAGATGGAGAACGTAGAGATTCGGTGGCCTTGCCCAGGTGATTATTCAACACAGACTGCAGAGCACTGAGTGGATTAATACAAGGTAGTGCTGGAGCATGGTTGGTGGAGGTACAGCCATTGCTAAGAGAAGATGTGGATTCCATAGATTGGGATTTCTCTCTAGTGCTACTCTCTTTCACTTTGTCCTCTTCTTTTGGGGGAGGGGGATCAGTCTTTCTGGAGTCTGAAGGAGTCTCATTTTTGGGGAGAGACTCGCCCTCACTGTGGCTCAAGGAGGATGCATCGGTGGTTGGACTATCTTTTGCATACTCTTTCTGGGTTTCATCTTTGTCCTCTGACTCTTTCTTCACCTGAGTGCACTGGGCCAGGTTTGTGGGGACAGAAACAAGGGGCATGACCTTCCACTTTGGAGCTATTGGCCTTAACTTATTGGAGATGGTCGGCCGAATCTGGAGTACCTGGGAACCCATAGGCAAAGAAGACTTTGTGCTCTCTGACAGTTGGTAAGCTGCATGAATACTAGGATACGCACTCCAACTGGGAGCTCCATTTTGGGCTTTGTTGATAGCTGTGGTAACTGTATTTTCTAATGACTTTAAAATGTCTCCTCCACCCTTTGAGCCATCTTCCAAGTCTTCTTCCCTAAGATATTGGTATTTTATGGTAGGATCCAGTGGTTTTTGAAGAGTCTCTTCATATTCTTCACCTTTGACCACTTTTTCATCCTTGCTAGTCTCCTCTGGTTTTTCTTTTTTGCTCTCCTTCTTGAGCTCTATCAGAGGTGCTGCACCTTCTGAGGTTGCATTGCTAGATGGTTTGGAAGATGGAGCATCGGTTCCTGGGGCCTCTGACAATGATTGCATTTTCTCTACTGCTAGTGGATCGAGCACCAACTGCTTTCCTTTCTTGGAAGCAGAGCTAGTGACTTTCAAAAAGTGACCTGTGACCATCATGTGAGTAGTGAGCTGCTGCAAGGTGTCATGAGAGCTCCCACATTCCATGCATTTCAGGATCTGAGACTTGCAGGCCTCAAACTGCCAGGTGTAGCTGGCACCATTCTGGTAGCCATAGCGGTTGTTGGAGGACAGCTGCAGGTTGGAGTTCTTTTGAGAGGAAAACGTTTCTGCAAATGATCCGGTGGTAGAATCCGGGGAGCAGGGCCGGTTGACATCAAAAACACGTTTCTTTGCCGGGTTGACCATTTTTGAAGAAATGGTTGGTACTGGCTCCTTCAAAGGCACTTTTTGGTAATGTTTTGTTTTTATCATGTGAACACTCAAATCTTGCAGGGAATCAAAGGAGTCACCACAAAACATACATTTGAGAACTTTTTGTGCATCTTCCTTGTCCATATCCTGAAAAGCCCTTTTTCGGGGCTTTGAATAGCTGGTAGGTCTGTGCTTGTCTTTTTTGCGGTTGTCATCTTGGTAGTGACCGGTTTCATTCATGTGCACGGTTAACTCGACCAAGGTATCGTAGGCAGCACTACACTGCCGACATCGAAACCGGCTAGCCCCTGTGAACACAGTCCCACACATCTTACTGCTCTGTCGGTATAGCTGCACAGAGCTGAAAAGATTGGGTTTGGAGACAGGCCTGGAAGGTAGATTCTGCTGTAAGCTTTTGGATAAAGCATCTTGATGCCAATCAAAGTCACTTTTGTTACCTCCATTTCGGGTGTCACAACCTCTCCGCTCGCTGCTTGATAACTTGAGGCCCAGACCGACACCTGTCCAATAGGAATCAGACAGGATGTTGGCATAGACGGCGGTCATCTTATCCATGCAGTTGTGTGTTTCATGCTGAAGTTTGGGGTGGGTGGTGGCTTTCTTGTCCTGGGCATCTCGACAGCATATACTTTTAATGTCTGCCACCTGGTCACTGGCATCACTTAAAAGGGATTCATTTTCGGCATCCTGATTAGATAAATGACTTACTGGAGAGTTCTGGTAGCTGAAGCTACCTTTCTGGTCTGTGCCTGTGTCTAGTTCTTCATCTGTGCCTGGGTCATTGCTGCCCTGAAGTTGAACTATGGAATTGCTGTCCTCATCATCTTCCTCTTCCTCTTTGATTTCTTCCTCCTCCTTCAATTCTTCCTCTTGAACATAACCTGAAATAGAAGAGGAACGGATGAAATAACAGAGTATATGCCCTACTCCAATTTCAAGCCTTGTGCTAAGTGCTTCCTGTCCTGAATGGAATGCCAATTTAATCTACACTTTTATGAACTGTTAGTACTGGAAAGAAGAAAAAGCCAAATGATGTCTTTTGTGAAGTCTACTGCTTTTTATTGGCAGGCAATCATAATTCTTTATAACTTCCCAGAATCCCAAGTTAATAATTTTCACGTTTAAGGAATAACACTCTAACATGTTTATAATGGAACCGTTGCTAAATCCATATGTATGACTTTCAGGCAGAACTCTAACCCCACTCCTGTTTAGTTGGCTCCATCTTGCCTCCTGGGAGAAGAACGATGGTAAGAAATAAAAATGAAAGCTTAATCCTTGCCAACTTAGCTGTTATTAGTACCTTCTCTGCAAGCAAAAGACTAGGGTTCAAATCCCAGACCTGCTATTTCCTATCCTGCCCATCTTGGGCAAATCTGTTCTCTCCCAAGGGCATCAGGTTCTTTATTTGAAAAATTGGGGGATAGAGCGAAGGTAGAGTAGATTCGGTGGTATGTTGGTAAATGTTTAACAAGTGGTTTTTGGAGAAAAAAATCTTACATGGAACGCCTTTCAGTTTCACATGCATTATTAAAATTTTCTCCCTTACTTTCTTAAATCTAAACAATCAACAAAATAATAGCTCTCTCTGATTTCCAAGATACAAATATTCACATTGAGAATTTAATGGTTATCATTTTTTTTTTATTTTTGCCAGGCAATGGGGTTAAGTGACTTATCCAAGGCCACACAGCTAAGCAAGTATCAAGTGTCTGAGGCTGGATTTGAACTCAAGTCCTCCTGACTCCAGGGTCAATGCTCTATTCACTGTGTCAGCTAGCTGCCCCTAATAATTAGCTCTTAAAAGAGTTGGATTCTAGCACAGTCCCTGGGTGGAGTAAACAATCCCAAGGCACCTCAAGCTCTAAATCTGATGTTTTATCTTGTGATCATATTAACAAACCATTTCTAGGTTCTCCTAAGGGATTTCAACTCAGTGAATCTTTAGTGAGGACCTCCTTAGGTGCACGGCCATAAAGATGACAAAACCCCAAAGCACATTCTCAAAAGGCACTTTCTATGATAGGAGGGATGAGCCATGCATAAATGTGATATAAAGTAGAAGGAAATAAA
This sequence comes from Macrotis lagotis, assembly GCF_037893015.1. Classification (NCBI taxonomy): domain Eukaryota; kingdom Metazoa; phylum Chordata; class Mammalia; order Peramelemorphia; family Peramelidae; genus Macrotis; species Macrotis lagotis. The sequence continues at coordinate 256,242,762 of NC_133658.1, read as the reverse complement.
TGCCACACAAGAGGTTTAAATAAAGTATTCTGGGACTTCAGAAGAGGGAAGAGATCACTTTCAGTAAAGGGTATCTCAGAAAATCTAAATAGAAAAAGTAGTATTTGATCTGGGTTTGGAAAGACTTTTATAAGGAAGAGGGTGAAGGGTGACAGATTGTAGGAAGGAAGTCAAAAAGACCTGGATTCAAATTCTGCTTCAGATTCTTACTTAATTCTATGACCCTGGGCAAATTCCTTAACTTTCCTCATTTATAAAATGAAGGGACAGTTTTGATGGACGCAAAAGGGAATATGTGGCCAAATAATAAATATCAGAATGAGAAAAATCTCAATATTTGATGACATTTCAGAAGCATAACATAGATTACAGGAATCCTTTTTACATCATATTAGAAAATGGTCATCCATTAATTGCTTAAAAGCCTCCGGTGGTAGTAGTTCGAAAGGGAGGCAGGGGAGAAGGAGGGAATCTGTAAGCACCTGAAATATCTCATTCTATTTTGAGATGTCTCTAATTGGTTAGGAAATCTTTCTTTGTTTGGAGCTTAAATTTAATTTTTTTTCCCAAATTCCACCCTAACTCTGCCCCCTTGTATCAAGCTTGTTCCTTTGCCATCTTAGCTGTGAGAAGTACCAGATCGGGGTTGAATCCCAGCCCTGCAACGTGTGAATCTTGGGGGAAACCCATTATTTTCTAGAGTAGCCCTTCAGATACTAGAAGATAGTAATTAGTTCATTTTGGAGAGAAGGATACTTGGAAAGGGATAGTGCAATATAAGCCTAGGAAAGAAGACTGGGGTCATAATGCAGAGGGGCTTCAATGAGAATGTTGGTTGTGGAGACATTACATTTTCAGTAGTAAATGGATTTTGTTGCAGATCAGCCATTTGTAGAGTATGATGTATGTTATTCTGTAAAGGTGGGCTCCAAATATGGGCTAAGGCCTAGAAAGGTAGGAAAGAGTTATGATGGAATATTTGAATAGACTATTCCACTGCTGCCTAGGAAATTGTATAACCTCAGTGAATACAATCATTTTAAAATAATGATAAAAGGTTTTTAATAAGAATGGAGTATTTGGGGACTATCCTATTATACTCTAACAGATTTAAGAAGACATTTTAAGATGAGTCTTAAAATGCCCTCTCAATTTTGTGCCTGCAATTCCAAACGCACCATGATTTGTGGGTACAAATCACAGGATGCCAATTACCTGTTTGATTTGTAGATATGAAATGCTGCTGGGAGCATGATGCTTGCCAGGGGTCCAAATTTTCTGACAGGCTAGGGGAAAAATAATAGTATGGACAAAAATGGAGACATGGGGGAAGGGATAAGAAGGAATTAATAAACAAATCTCTCTCCATAGTGATGTGGAATGCAGCAATCCACACCCAGGTGTTTCTATTCTTTGCTTGGCTTTTGAGGGTGATTCCAACTGATGTTTTATTGTTGAAGAACAGAGTTCTGTGTTTGGAAAAAAAATAAGAATTATATCATCCAATTCACATATATTTTTTCCTTACCTCCTTTCCCCTTTACTCCTGAGAAGCTCATAGTGAAGATTTGAAAAGGAAATAGGTAGCTAGATTTACTTTCAAACTCAAACAGAAAGTCTACTGTTCAGAAAGTAAACAGTAAGGTACGCAGGCCTTGTGTTTAAGAATTAAGAGGAGTCACAGCAAACAGATTTGCTTCACAGACTCACTTTATGAAGGGGAGGTAGCATGGGATTGTTGAATTGTGGTCTACTATTATGCGAATTGGAGTTACATGATGACAACACAAGCAGCTGAAAGGTGAAAAATGCAGTCAAAATATCAGTTTGTAGATGGTGGAGGTTTGGGGGGAGTGTGTGAGGAAGAAGTAGGAAAATAATGGGGTTCTATGTAGCACGATGTAAATGTTTTGACTGATTTTTTTTTAACTGAACTGACCGGCTGTTTTAGTTTTGTCTCTAAGTGCATAAACTAATTTTCTAAAAAATTAAAAGCATAGTTGAATTCAGTAACTTTATGTCTGACATAGGAAATGAACATTTATTTAGAAAGCAAGGATTCAGAGTCAGAAAATATGGTCTCGAATTCCAATTCCAATACACTATTTGTATGACCCAAAGCAAGTCATTTAAACACTGAGTGACTTAGTTTCTTCTTCTGTAAAAGTGCATATTTGGACTAGATGGCCTCCAAGAAACTTTCCAGTTTTAAAACTTACGCTTTTATGAACTGTTACTAATTGGTTGGAGTTTTTAGAAAACAAATAACCAATTTACTGAATCCAAACCTCACACATTTTCTTCCGAATTATTTTGTATGTATAAACACAGCTGCTATATCACCAGTGGGAGGTCTATCTTACAGACAATAAGATAAGATATGAAGATAAAAATTAGGCAAAACAAAACAAAAATTTTGTAAATGGGAATGACTCCATATTATCCAACAAAGCCAGATTGTAAATATGCTCTCCTATTAGTAATTAGGGTTAAACCTTTAGCATATATAATATGAAAAAGAAAATGAACAAGTGAAGAAATTAGGTGAAAAGACAAAAACTGAATTGAACTCTGCCATAATGATTTACTGAATATGGTTATAGTCCTGAGTTGTTGACCTGGAAATGTATACACACTTACTCACAGGTATCAGATCTGCCCAACCTGAGATCTTACACATAGATAGAAATGAGAAATATTTTTTCTGATATCTGGAAGCTGAATATTAGAGTCCTTCTTTTTCTTACAAGTCCTTCTAAATGGATTCTCCAAAAGAAAAGTATGAAGCAGCTAATCCCTCCCCCACAATACAGATAAAATTTTCTGCTTAATTAGGCATTGACATGTTTACTATAACCTTTATAGAAGAGTAACTCATGGTGAACCATCCTTTTTTTTTTTACCCTCCACAGCACAGACTTAAATCTAACCACTAGTGATAAAAACAAAACAGAAACAAAAAAACCCTGAAAAGTCCTTTGAGAAAGGACAAAAGTGCCAAAACCATGAGAGAATTTTTCTTTTTTTCTTTTATAAACTGGCTAAAAATTCCAGGATTCTTTAAAAAATACATTTTAATATCATACATTTAAAATTATTCACTTCACTTAAGTGATTTCATTTGCCACTGGCGATTTCTAGAAAGAGCAGAGGTGTTCAAGATGCAAGCAACCTGGGTATATAATGAACATCTATCTGCCTCTCCCTCTAACCAGGATTCATTTCCAAGGGTGTGATTACATGTAAATCATTTCATAACCTGATATATAGTGTGTCCTTTATCTGAGTGCTTAACTAACAGAAAAAACCAACTGTACTATGTTGTTATAGTCAGAGGGATTTTCCTTTTTTTGTTTTTGTTTTTTCTCACTGGCTATGTCCAAAACTGGAATGCTCATCTTGACCTCTTGACATTCCTGACTTCTTACATTTGTCCTTTCCCTTGTTCATGAAAGACCTCATCACTTCTCACCTGTATTATTGTAATAGACTTCTACCTGGGTTCTGTTTCATCTCTTCCAACTCCAATCCATCCTTCACACAACTGCCAAAATTATTTCTTAAAATGAAGGCCTGACCATGTCACTCTCCTACTCAATAAACTCTCTTTTACTTCCAAGATCAAATATAAACCCTTCCATTTGTTACTAAGGCCCTTCACAAAGTATCTCCAAAGTGTCTTCCAGCTTTATTACATATAACTTCCCTTCCTGAACTTTACAGACCAGCCAAACTGATCTTACTTTTCCTTATACTGAACACTCCATCTTTCATCTCCATATTTTTACACTGTCTATCCTAGAATGGTATTGTCCATGCCTGGAATGCACTACCTCCATCTCTACCTCTACCTCTTATAATCTTGTCTTTCCTTCAAGATTTCCTTCTTTATAAACTCTTTCCCAATTCTACTCAACTCCTATTTCTCCCCTTTCCAAAATTTCCTTGTATTTGATTTATATTGTCTCCCTTGATAGAATATAAACTTCTTGAGGGTAGGAATTGTTTTGTTTTTTTTTACATTTCCGTTTGTATTCCTAGCAACTAGATAAGTACATAGAAGTTACTTTAAAAATCTTGATGACTGATTGATATATTGAAGATCATTTACTAATGAATACATGGCTCTCTGATGTGTTTTGGCAAAGGAACAATAATAGGGATGATACAATTGAAATCATGGATGTCTGAATTATTAAAGCATAAATGAGAATAAAACAAATGGATGGGAAGTTATATGTTGCTACTCTGCAAATATATAATTTATATATGTATATTTCTACGTATTCAAATTCACCTTTTAGCATATGAAAAACTGCACAAGTAACTATGTCTATGCCAATGTTTATATGACATCCCCTAATATCTAGTCAATTTCATCATTCATCAAAAATAGTTCTTTGGCATTATATAGGCAAAACAAGCAGTTGATTGATTGGGGTTATTTTTAAATGACATCAAAATAACTGGTTGTAAAGGGGGAAATATCACTCAATCTCCTAGGCTGTTTGACACATACTCTCTAAACTTTCACTCTTTTTTTTTTTCTTTTCATTGAATTCACTAATTTTTTTTGACACTTGGATTCTCTATTGGTTATTTTGGTGTTGTAAAGACATTACCCATCTGTGTGTTGAAATGCTGAGAAAAGAGAAATAAAAATGGACATTTCTAAATTTTAGAAGCTTCCTGCCATATACAGTACGAAGTTAAATGCCAAAAATATCTTCAGATGAATTTCTGATGGCAATGCTATTTCAGAGATAATTAGAAAACCTTACTATACCTGTTGTGGCAGTACATGTGGAATCTAGCTGATATTCATTTTTTTCTTTCAAGGTCTCATTGAATTTAATTCCCCATTTTACAATATAGGTATACAATATATATAATTTTAAAGTCAAAATGATAAACTAATTGTGATTCCCCTGGATTTTTGGATGTTTTATTATAGTAGGAATGAAAGATAAGTAAAACACTCACTTGGTGATTTGGGGGCAGACTAGAGAGCCACCTTGGATCATTAAGATGAATATTTTGGATTCTCTTTTCATTCTCTCATTAGATTATGATTTGTCCATATCGATATGTACCTCAGGTAGATTTTAGACTTGGTGTGGCACATGGCTGAGATCAGCCTGTCAAAGTCAGTATATTAAAGGATGATGGCTAGAAATTTGCACTTTTACTCAGTTCTAGAACTTGCCAGTCTCCAGTTACATATAAATGTATTCATTCAGTCATTACTTAGTACCTACTGTGTACAAAGGTTCTAAGAGAAAAGAGCACTATTCCAACTGGGTTCTGTTGTGTTACTTGATTGGCAAAGACCTTTTTCACTGGTGTCTGATTATCATCTCCAGTTTTGCTGGAGTACACAGGAAGCATTCTCTGTACATAATTTCACTTGCAATTTTACTAAGTCCAGCTACCTAAAACTATTGGAGTATGGATTTTTTAAAAAATATGATCAGAAATTATTGTAAAACATTCTCTAACACTAGCAGACCTAGTTTTGAAATATTTAAATAAGGTGATATTGAAAGTGAGGGGCATAGTTATTTATGATATGATTTATTTATAATAGTTAATATTTGTTTTAAAACTTTTACTCTGAGAATACATAGCAGTCAGAGAAAATATTAAAACAACCAAGTAAATCCACAACATTTCATTATTCTAAAAATTGAAAAATGGTGCAGGGACTATACATAGACATATACTGCATATTAACAGATAGCCCTGGAGTCAGAAAGATGTAGGTTCCAGTGTTGACACAATTTTTTGGTGGTATCTTGGGCAAATTATTTAAGCTTTGAGTGCCCCCAATTTTAAGTTGTTGTAGAGTTTTCCCCTAGAGACTTTGCAACAACAATAAAATGAAAGGGTTGATTCACTGAAACCCCAAAGTATATACTGTCAAATATGCTATATCTATATCTCTCTCTATATAAATATTCTGTCCTATATTAAACAGGTTATAAAAATACATAAACTTTACAGTCTCAATGGTTTTTAAAAATCCCAGTTACAGTGATTTTAAATTAAATTGTACAAAATAACTTACTGGTAGGATGATGATAGATATTAAGTTTTTGTCAGGATTGTATTCTTGTGGTTGACTTGGTCTCGCAATATGATATTTCAGCAGCAATAATACTGACAGTCATAACAATTGTGGTAAAGGGGGGATAATTTGAATAAAATTAGCAATTCTAGAAATTCAACTTTTCAAAACAAAGCCAATTTGACTGAAGTCTTGTTTTATATCATATTCAATTATGATCACGATAATTTTCATCCTTACATCATAGACTATGAATGATGACATGAAACCTGGTAAAGATTCATGAGGCATATGGAAGAAGAAAGACATCACTGGTTACCATAGAATATTTCTGTGTGACTACAGCATCCACAACAGAAAACAAAGTTCTAGACCTCCTGTTGTGAGTTTCTAATATTTTGTGGATCTGGTCTTAAAAAAACAAAACAAAAACCCCCAAAATTATTTTGGTCATTAATTGGTCCTCATGCTGTTAGTCTGAGCAAAAAGAGAATTAAGCATTTAAAGAAGCTGAGTTATATTTCCTTCCTTCCAGAGTGGGTTTGTGGGACACAAGGAAGGCAGTGCTAGGGGAGACATAAGCCACTTTATTCCCATACAAGGAGGACTGTTCTAGAGCTCAGATATCTTTTCTTTTTATTCTTAAATCCATTTATAGAGAGTTCACAGATCCTCAAAAAGCAATTTGGGAAGGTGATGGGGTTCACAAATATTTCTTTTTATCTTCAGAAGTAAAACCTAAATTCACTGTGCTTTTTTGTCATGTTTTTAACATATTCATATTTTTCTTGACATGCACATGGAAATTTGTTAAGATTAAGTGGGCCTTATCATATCAAGAAAAACTTGTTCCCTCCTGCAAATGAATAATGGCAGAGCCAAGCAAGCAACAAGAACAAGCAGGTACAATGAGGAGCCTGCTTATCAAGAGTACTACAAGTGGCCTATATCCATGGCCTGAGAGTTTTCTGAAGGTCATCAAAAGCAACAATATCACTTGTTTCTTCTCTAAAGCATTTTAATTTCACTGAAACTTCTTCATATGTGCATATCAGGTTGAGTACGTACAATAAAAGAGAAAGAAAAGAAAAGAAAATTTAAGTACTTAATGCCACCTTTCTCTATGGAGGAATATTACAGAAGGATCATTTTGACTTTGGCAATAAAGTTGTTGTATCATGGTATTTTGGGTCTTTCCCCATTTCTTTGTCACCAGTCTGGGTTTTGCCATTAACTTGCTATGTTATCTTGGAATGTTGATCTCTGTGACTTAGTTGCCTTATCTATAAAATGAAAAGCTAAGACTAGATAATTTCATCCCTAAGATTTGGTGATGCTCTGAAAACAATAGCTTCCATGAAGGAAGGTGGACTATCATTGATCTATGTGGTCAGTTGCTGTCTAGAAAGGCAGAATAAAGCAGAGAAATGAGAGAATTATAAGCATATTAGTTCAAATCTATTTCCCCACAAACTTCTTACCAAAAGAAATAATTCCACAATAGGGTAAAATAAGTTTTGGGACAGGAATCACCTAGTCTCAGATATACTGATAGAACTGCTAAGTCTGATTTACCCTTTTCAGTTTGTCTGTGAGTGCTGCAGCAATTAAGGGTCTGAGAGAACAAATATCTCAGATTTTTGTTGTTTCTTTTCTCTTCAAAGACCAAAAGGATTTTATGCTTTATTTAATATAACTTAAAATGCCTATGAAATAGACAACCCTTTCCATTTTATACCTGAAAGAAAAAGAGGCATATTCTCCTGACCACAAAATTTGTGTCCAACCTTTTATGATATCCTTATTCTTGAATTACCTTTCCTTTCTCTTAGCCAAATGCCTATCTCTAATTAGAACACGGGTAGCAGAGTTTTCTATTCTTTCCAATCAGTACCTACCTATGTGTCAGTCACTCTGGTGTGTGATGCGGCTATGAGTTCAAAGAATAAAACAATCCCTCTCCATAAGGAGCCTGCATTCTAATGTAAAAGAAACCCAGCACATATAATGGGAGAGACAGTTCATATGAAAATATATGCAGGACAAATATAATGTTAACATATACAAAATAGTTAAATACAAGGTAGTTTTGAAGAAAAGGTATTATCACTTTTGGATAATCAGGAAAGCATGATTACTGTTTATATGTTAAAAAAAGTTAATGGGAACATTGCATGATAGTATTATTATTATTATTATTATTACTCTTTAATTGAGAAAATACTACTCTGGATTAGACTGCCACTACTACTGTGAATTCAGTAATGCTTGGAAATGAATTTGCATTTTATTTATCATAACAATAACAATATACTTTAGAATAATATACATGCACAAAACATTATTTACTCAATCTAAAGATTTCTTTCCTTAGTTATCATCATGATCTGCACTGTCTATTTTGTTTGAAGCTAAAGGTAAAAATAACAACAAATATATATACACACACACACACAAATGTCTATATGTGGTATAGCAGAAACAGCACTGAACTGGGAACTAAGGGACCTATGTCCAAGATTCAGTTCTGTTATTGACTGTCATTGATCTTGGGTCATTTGATTCACTTTCTTGGGCCTCTATTTTCTCTCCTATAACTCTAGGGAGTTTATAGGATCATAGATTTATATATGGAAGGGATCTTAGGGGTCATTAGATTAAACCCCCATAATTTATGGGTGGAGAAATTGAAGCCCAAAGAGGTTGTGACTCAGAGCCACATAGCATCTGATGCATGATTGAACCCAAGTTTTCCTGACTTTTATTCCAATGCTCTATCCACCCAACCTACCACCTAGGTTTGGCCAGATGATTTCTTATTTTTTCTTTTTTGCAAGGAAAGGGGTTAATTGACTTGCCCAAGGTTATTAAGTGTCTGAAGTTGAATTTGAACTCAGATCCTCTTGACTCCAGGGTCAGTGCTCTATCTACTGTGCCACCTAGCTACCCCATGACCAGATGATTTCTAACACTACTTCAATATATGAATATTTTAAGTGAGGAGAAGAAAATTATTTTAAAAAATTTAAATAATCAGAGAGAAAAAGAATCAATAAACTAAACTTTTATAGCTTGTCAATTATGTTTAAAGCATCATATTAGGTCTCTTCTCAGTGTCCATTTTTTTCTGACTCATTCCAATATTCCTTCCATTGAATCTGCTGAATCTTTAGATTAGCGACTTCAGCACTCTCATTGATCCAGAAATTTTATTTAAAGTTTAAAGCCTACATCATATTAGCAGAGCTCAGAAGCCAGTTACAGTTATATCACATGAAAGTTATGGGTGTTTATGCTATTTGGAAGTTGTTACTTTAATTTAGATTATTTATCATAAGGAGCTCATCATCTATGCCTTGTGCCCTTTCATAAGACTGATCTACAAATCTTAAAGAACTTTCATCATGGTGATGCCTTCTCTACCACCACCTCCCAACAGAAATCAAGGACTTCTAAATTGAAGTCTTTATTCAGTTGGACCCACACATTATGAACTTGAAGAAGAGAGTAATATAAAGAAGACTCTGAGGAAAATGCTTTCTTTTCAGTTACCTGAAGTTTTGGTTGAATATTAGAGGATGGAGAGAGTGAAAGAGTTATAGGGAGAGAGAGAGAAAGGGGGGTTGAATTCAAAGATAGAGGAAGGATTGCAGAGGTTTTACAAATTGACCTCCATTATGGAAAATAATATACTGATGTTATCATCCTCCAAGAGAAGGTCAAAAGAAGAATAATGTATCATGATTTAGAGAAGAAAAAAGACATAAAACAAAAATCACTTTTTTTTAACAAAGACTGGAATTTTGCCCCAAATAGATATTTCAACATCTTTGCTTTTCAAAGGCAAGAAAACATTTTCAGCTAAATTTTTACCTATATGTATAGTTTTAGCTCTATTTATAGACACATGTGAACTCTCCTAGTTCTTTCTGAGCCTAGAAAGTTTGGCATTTGCCAAGAAAAGGGACAGTGGGTCATTGTCCAGAATAACCTTTGCAATTCATGCAAAACCAAGACACCATCTGCACTGTTTCAGACATATAGTCCAATTTCACTTGAAATAACATCATTAGTCCAGCAGTCCCACAGAGCTAGAAGGTGATCTTGTTTCTTCCTCGCCTGGCTTGAATTCAAAATCTTGCTTTTTTTTTGGCAGAAGTTCTTTCTTTCTCTAAAATATTTCATGCAGATAATGGATAATGACCACTTCTCATTGCTTTTTCTTGAAAATGTCTAACTACATTAGCTTACAAAAGAAAAATTTTAACCTAGTCCTTCATCTAAGTTCATGACTGGAGCTCCAACCCACTGGAAAAAAGAAAACAACAACAACGACATGGTAGTAGAGAAGCTAATTTGGCACTAACAACTCTAAGGCCTGGTTTTCTTTAGTGGGGACTCTGCTTCATTAAAAATAATGTCATCAAAGACAGAAAAGACCTTTAATATCCCATGGTCCATCCCCTTGTTAAGGCAAGATTTCATTTACAGGCTTTTTCCACTCTACTGGAGAGGAACCTCCAGTACTCCTTGGTGTTGGAGTCTTTTGCAATGTAAATAATTTGGAAAAAAGGGTAGGTTGGTTGAAGTAATTTTTGGCATTCAACAGAATTCCCCCTTCTGACGACTTTTCACAAATCATGTTATAGAGTTAAGGATGTTCATATAAGTGTCTCTTATGAGGAGTAACCACCCCAGTAAAGGCTTTTTAAGAACTCAAAGAAGGCTTTCCTGAACCCACAATTATCCCAAAATCTCAGAACTGGAAGGGCAGAAGAGTCAAACATGCAGTCTAATCCAGATTAAAAATTGGGGAATGTTTAATAAAATAAATAATAATATAATAAAACATTTTATTTCTGTTCAGTCACTTTTCAGTCATGTCCAACTCTTCATGGCCACTTATAGGGTCTTGGCAAAGCTATTGAATGGATCACTAGTAAATAAGACAGATAATGTTATTATGTGGTTTTCTATATTCTAAGCCTGCAGAGATTCCTAGGCCTGGTTTAATGATCCCCTTTTCTATCTGAATTTGACATTGCTGTCAGAAGGGACCTCAAAAAGGTATATTCTCATTGCATTCAAAGTTGAAAACTCATTCTGTCCAATTTCCTCAATATTATTGCTGAGACTAAAAAGACCTGGCTTAACCAAATTCATACAGCATTCACACCAAATAGAAGAAGCAGGCTTTCTGATTCCAAACCTAGAGTCCTTTTCTACTTTAATACACTACCTCTCTGTTCCAACTTTAGCTCCAAAACAGTAATCCATTCTACATATAGAAAATTATTTTATGATGTGGTAGAAAGAATGCTATATTTGAAATCAGAGGACTGTTTGCTGCTTACAGCCCAAGAAACCCTAAACAAATGATTTAAACTCTATACTCTAGACTCCTCCTCTGTAAAATAAAAGGTTAGATAAGATTGCCCTTTGTAAATCTAAAGCTATAATCCTATTTTGATCCTATCATCAAGCTAAGATGGAATGAGGAAGAACTGAGAAATAACATTAATCCTGGATCACTCCTTTGTACATAAACTGGAAAGAAGGGTTTTTTTTTATGTTGGTGTGTTTGTTTTTTCTAATTAGGTTAGAAAAGAGCAAATTAAGATCTTGAGAGAGTTATATGACATAAGAAGGGTAAATTCCAAAATTAAGAAGAGTAAGTTGGACAATATGAAGTGCTATTGTCATAGTAGAGTCTCTAATGGGGGACCCTGAGTGTGGCCAGGGGGCTACCAGGGAACAAGTTATCTAAATAGCAGGCATGAGATATCAAAGATCTGGTCAACTTCACTTCCTTCACAGTTTATGGTAGCACTCAGAGCTTTGGTCATTAGTGGCCAAGATAGTCACATCCTCTCTCTACTCTATCATTGTGTTAGAAAAACAAAACTTAGAAAAGTCCTTTCCAGGCAGTATCCTGAGAATAGGGCCCAGAGGAATGAGATTTTTCAGAATTTTGATTATCTATTTTTCATACTTTGGTAATAAAAATTCACTGGGTTCAGGTTATTATTCTGCAACAATTCCTTATGGATTTATTTAAATCCTCCAATTTGGATGAGTGTTTCTGTGATACAATAAACAAAAGAGGAAAGTTAATGATGAAAAGGATTAGCCTTTCTAAACAAAGCAGGTGATACAGTTAAATGCTGACCTATTTTTTGCTCTTATTTAAGTGTGTTAGTTTTTTAAAATGGAGTACTCTCTATTGACCATAAATATAATCTTGGACTCAAACCTCATTGAACTGACAGATTAAGTTACTCTTAGAAATGGCCTAAACTCTTGGTGATAGAGAAGACTCTAATATCTTCTTGAATCTACAATTTTAGAAATCAAATTCCTATGAGAATAGTGGCACTTTGGTTTCAGGCTCAGAAAACTCTTAAGAAGAACACTGCCATGGAACTCCTTTCTGTTTCTAGCCAGGAGAAATACATGAAAGAAAAAAGTTATCATTTTAGGATCTCCAAAACTGTCTAACCCCTCTAAATTGAAGGATAAAAGGTAGGTGGTACTGGTGGTGGTGGAATTCATAATATTCAAAGATTCTCAAAGATGAAAGGGATTTTAGTGGCTATCCAATCCATTCCCTAAGTATAAAGTATCCTATCTATAACACCATCTAAAAGTAATTATTTAGTCTCTCCTTAAAGACCTCCAGTGAAGAATTTACTATCTCCTTTCCAACACATTTCCCTCTCCCTCACAATTCCCCCCTTCACATCCCCTAATACACACACAAAGCAAACCATACCATTTTGGGACAGCTCAAATCATTTGAAAGTTTTTCTTTTTCATTGAACCTAAATCTGCCTCACCAATTTCCATCATAGTGTTGTCCCCCGGGGCCAAGTCAAACAAATTGAATCCCTCTTTTCCTCACCATCACATATTTCCTCCTACATACAGTGTACATTAACAAATTGCCTTCAATGATTCCATTGGTCTCCCCCCCCCCCAATTTGCTTCATTTGTACCTATTCTGGTTTCTAGATTTCTGGTTGTCCTTTGCCAAATAATGTCTTCTTTTCCTACTCTTTATCTAACCCCAAGTACACTGAGAGAAAGAAAAAAAAACAAACCCAAAGACTTATAAAATAACACTTGTACACATTTTAAAGTGAATGTGACATGCTGTTTTAACCTTTTCATCTCTCCAAATTTGCTTCTCAGTTTATTTTGTGTATGGGATATTTTTCCAGAATTGATGAGTATGAGAGTGAAAACTGCAGATTTAGACAGATGAATGGATAGATAGACAACTGTAGCAATAGTGATAGGATCACTGAATTCTTGCCAGACCTGCCTTCCCTACCCCTTTCATGCTTTCTTATCTGCAGTACTTCTTTTCTATGGGTATTGTATTGTACATATGTGCTTGCCTGAAAACATATCATTCCCAAATGACTTTAAATGTGCATGGTTAGAGGATGTGAACAGCCCTCACAGTCTATTGTGTCAATAATCTGCATATTTAGGAGTCCCCACATGCTCATTGAGACGATAGATGGAGCTGGTACAGTCTATTGGGTCAAAAATCTGCTTTTAAATAGTCTATATACACAGTCTGTTGAGTAAATAACTGTACTTTGGAAAAAAAAACCTTAAATATGTAATAACATGATAAATAGCATCAGCTCCTAAAGAGGCAACAATGTTACCGCTGATCAGGAAAATGATGTTCACTTTAACAAGCCTCTTACAAATGATCACATCTTTCCCTATCATTTGAATATTATCTTTTAAAGCTATTTTTCATATTTGAATGAAAAGAACCCAAAGGAAATTTACACATAATATATACAAACATGCACATGTGCATGAAAATATCATGCTAGAATAATAAAAGGAATCTGATGTCATTTTCTCGAAATCCATGTAGTCCTCACATGATGGTAGAACATTTGCTATAGGGTAATGGCCTCCCTAGAGATGAGGGGTCTTCATTCCAGATGAGCAATTGGACCCCGAGGATACTTTTGAATGAAATCAGTGCGAGATATTTGAGGGTTCAAATTCCTTAAAAGGGAGACTAGATACTATATTGGGTCTTGGGTGGTCTTGCTCTTTCTCATTATTTGAATAAACTAGAACAAAATATTCTCTAGATGGTTCCTCCTCAATCTAAATCTTGTGTCCTAAGTCTCAAGCTATAATCAGAATCCAATATGCCTAGAAATGATTCTGATGCTTGACCTCATAGTACATGATGATCCCCAATTTTCTCCTGAAACATGGGGAAGTGTTGAGCCTTTTTCTCCTCAAGGCCATTCATTTTAATATAGTCCCTTGCTGAAATCCCAAGTATATCAATGAAATAGATTGTATGGAGAAGTGGGAAGAGGAGTGGTTCTGAAGTCAGGGGACCTTTATTTATATCTCATCTCTGATTCATGCTATCTGTGTGAACTTAGGCAAATCATTTCACATTCTGGGCATTCAGGTTTCTTTGTGGGAGGTAAGGGTTGGACCAGATGACCAATAAGATCTATTGTAAATCTGTAATTATTTTCTCTACATCTGGTAGCACCTCTCTCCACTCCCCTATCTTCCCTCCAGGTAATTCTGAATGTGTTTTATATATAACTATATATGTGATCTTGTTGAAGTCTGGAGCTGTTTGTCTTTTACTCTCTCTCCTGCTGACATGAAGTTAGTACTTGATAAAGGATGGTTGATTGATCCTATGATGTTAACCTCTATCTACCTCAGTTTCCTCAACTGTAAAAGGGGGTTAATAATAGTACCTACCTCATAGGGTTGTTGCAAGACTCAAACTAGATAATATTTGTAAAGATCTTTTCCAACTTTAAACTACCCTATAAATATTAGCTATTATTATTTAACAACTGTTTAAATGAGCTTGCTGGAAATGAAGCTCTTGAGTCTAAATACATTCATAGCTGTAAATCATGGGTCTTTTTTCAACCTTTTTGGGTGATTACTACAAAGAAGCCATATGCTTTGATGAGACTTTTAGTGATGCCAAAGGGTAATGTTGCCAACTTGAGTGCCATTTTTGTTTTTTAGTTTTTTCAAGGCAATGGGGTTAAGTGATTTGTCCAAGGTCACACAGAAAATTATTACATGTCTGAGTAACTTTGAACTCAGGTCCTTCTGACTCCAGAGCCAGTGCTCTATCTATCCACTGTGCCACCTAACTGCTCCAACTGCCATTTTTCTTAATAAAAAGCAATTTGGCATGCTAGGAAGAATATTAAAAATTGGAATCAGAAGTCCTGGGTTCAAGTGATGGTCCTGTCTCTTACTAGCTCTGTTTCTGCTGCCTTTCTTCACTGAAATTATAGAATCTTTTGAGTTGGAAGATTCCTTTAGGTTCATCTAGTCAAACCCTTTCATTTTCTGACTTGTTTTATGACAACATGGTGGTCTTTTATTTTAGAAAAGTGGTGTTGTAGAGGGGCAAGCAAGGTGGACAAAAATCAGGGGTGTATTGAAGGCTGATAGTACTGACTTGGGAGGTGAATGTTGTTAAATTTTCAATATGAACCCTTATTCTTAGGAAATCAGCAAATACTACAAATGAGGGCTTGATTTATGATCTTAATGACTACTGAGACTTAAGAAAGTGATGAAGAAAATGGTAAAATATAGATAAAACTTAAAAAATTGTGTCATTTTCAGTTAGTTATTTAAATATTTACCAATTACTACTAGTCAGCATTGAAGTCAGCCATAGTTATGATCATAGTCCTATTATCAAAAGTCATTATATCCATGAACACTTAAGCCATATGAGCTCTTTAGGCCTCAGTTTCTCATCTATAATACTAGTATAATATTACTATTTATTTCTTAAGAGTCTTCTTGTGGGAAATCAAAGGAGAAAATATATATTCATGAGTTAGCATATAGTAGATGGAGTGTTGAACTTAAAGTTAAGAATTTTCATCCCACTCATCCAGGTTGTATAGTCACTAATAATGCTAGTAAAAGCTTGAATATATAAATATATCATAATTATATTTAATAATAATTAAATTAATATATAATATAAATATATTTATATATAAAACTAATATAAATTCCTAAGAAATGGGCTTAGTTCCCAGAATTCCAGTCATTGTACAGGAACCAAAATCTCTTGTTTCACCATTATTGCTACTGAAAGTATCTTTTTGTAACCAAAGGCTAGCTGGCTTAGTTTGTAAGAGTTAATTTAAGGATAGAAACTGAAATTTCCCCTCAGAGAGTCAGAGATGCCACTTAAGCATAGTGTAATAGGAGGAATGCTTAATGTGTCTTCAGCATGTGACCCATATGCTTTTAATGCAGTTTAGGGTATATCCATGTAGACCCAGAGCTCCAAATGATACACTGCCAGGGCCATTGAATTTGTAGCCTGAAATTACTTAACCCAGGTATTTCGGTAATTCTCACTTGCTTGGATGAATTCCAGGATTTGATGCTTCACAGTTGCATACTTCCAGTTCTGAGATGAACTGATCTTATGTGATGACAATAGTGTATTCCAGGAAATAATCAGCCAAATAGTCAAGCCTATGGTTTGAAAGTCAGAAGGTTTCATTCTTTAGAATTTAAGTTTCCTGGTTATCAATAGATTTGTAAAGGTGGTTTATGATTGAATCTGATTACTTATCTATAAAGCAAGAAGGCTGGCCCCCTGGCAGCTCTAAATCTATGATCATAGAAGTTTTCCCCCAATGTTCTTGGGGCCACAAAAGAACTATTGACTTTGTCCATGGAAAGTGATATGATATTACATTGCTGGGAGCAAGAAAGCTAGAGAACTGGGAATGCATTTATTAAAAAGTTGTGCAATTGAAGATAATAAAAAATT